>NW_011942160.1:2832100-2879496 GCF_000187425.2 Metarhizium robertsii ARSEF 23 | reverse complement strand
GGGGGGGGGTATTTGTGAGCGCACAAGGGGTTATACGGCCATGTTTTTTTTTTATGATTTTGCTTTTCCCTCCCCCGAGGCGGATATGACGATTTACCACATGACACTACTCAAATTTCCTGGCCAGTGGTCATTTACCACTTTATTAAGACTGTTTCTTGTTATGAATGGGTAGCCCGTCCCTCAGTATCCCGTTCCGCGCAATGCTTTCTCTAAAACGCCATAAATGCACCAATGCCTGCCCTTGAATACCAATTTCACCGACTTAACCACGACAAATGCCCCCCATCTAAATCTCGACGTCAATGTCCAGGTCCAACGCCCCAATCACATCATCATCCATGAGCGGCTTGTGAATCCCCGGCACGCCATTGCTCTCCGAGTAATTCTTCTCTTGCAATTTTGCGAGATGGGACAGCATCTCGGGTTTAGTAGCAGCAACCTTGGGCGTGCCGTTTGCCGGCGTGCTGGCTTCGCTACCGTTGGCAGACAGCTTCTGCGGCGTGTCATTAACATCGTGCACAAACTTGGCCTTTGTCCGGAGTCGTCGCGACGGGTCATCGGCGACCTGCTCGCCCCGCTTAAGGGCCATTTCGATCTCGCGAGCTCTAGCCTTCTCCTTGAGCTGGGCCTTGCGGACGAGCTCGGCATTCATTCGCCTGTTTTCGCGGTTGCGCTCTGCCAGCCGGTCTTGTTCTGTTGCGGCCCGGGGCCCGTCTAGGTTCTTTGATGAGCCTAGGGTCGTCCTGAAAGCCAGGCGTTGCGTCCCAAGCTGTTCGAGCTCCTCCTGGAGTTCCTGAGCCTTGGTTTCGTTACCACGAGCCACGGCCTCATCGAGCAACTTGCCAACACGCTCCCTTTCAGCAGGGTCGAACCGACGTTTGAGTTCATTTCTCTTGGCCAAACGGGCTTTGATCTCTTCACTCGTCCACTTGTGGTTGATCAAGTTGTTGATTTCATCAATCTTATCTGCTAGATATGCCTTTGTGGGCAGCTTGACGTTCTCATTGGTGCATGTCACCTGATAACGGTTGAGCTCGTTCTATGGGACTAATTAGAAAAGGTTCCCGCTGATGCGAGCCACACACTTACCTCAGTAAACTTGCCGCTTGAGGCAGCAATAAATGGAAACTCCTTGACCGCTTTGCCATGTGCGGCTTTGACGTATTGATCCGTGACAAACGGCCCCTGAGGCCCGGTGAGAGCGTATGGACGGCTAGTAGTGAAGCCTATGTGCCATGTCTGGTTAGTAGCCTGATCTCGCATATCCTTGCTCATGCAGCTACTCACCCTTGATAACTGCCATGCGATATTGCTCAACCCCGGTCTCTGGATGAGGACCTAGAGCAATTCGGATATAACAACCGGCAATGGCAGACTCAAACCCAGGTGTGAAGCAAACCTGAGCAAACTCATTTCTGCCAAGCCGTACACGCTCAAAGTCCTTCAGCTCAGCAGGTGGTGCCTCCTTCTCTTCCTCCTTCTCGGGTGTTCGGGACCTAGCGCGGCTAAAATCATCACCACTCTCCCCTTCATCCGAATCTCGTCGTGCGGGGGAATAATCTCGTCCGCGTGTCTTGTCTTCCTTGCGCTTCGCCTTCTCTGCGCGAGCTCTGCGAAGAGTGTCCATGGCAGACTCGTTGCCTTTACCAGTACGTTGCCGCGAGGCCTTTCGTTGGCCTTCCTCCAACTCTGCGGTGTCGGCGCTACGCTTCTTTTTGACGTTCCTGCGCTCCGTTTCCTCAATCATTTGCCTGAGACGACGCCTCTGTCGCTGGCGTTCGACCTCGTCCATACGTTCCGCGAGAATACGCTCTCGGTCGACCTCTCGCATGGCCATAATTTCAGCCCTTTCTGCCTCACTTGTGAACTTGCCGTCCACGGGATACTTGTCATCTTCGTCGGTACCGCCAACCCTCGGCGCGGGCTCAGCGTCTGAATCGGATTCGTCCATGGGTGCTGATTCCAGCGAGTTTGGTGACGAAGGGGCTGAGGATCTGATAAAGGGGAACGAGCATTGAGCCGTCAGCAACGTATTTATGAGCGACGACAAGCGAGGATGCAGTAGATCGTGTTCAATGCGCTTCACACGGATCCCACCCAGGCCCGTCTGAGCAATAGGAAAGACGATACTCACGCTTCACCTTCCTCCTCGGAATCATCCTGCCTCGCACGCCGTTTCGACTTCTTTGATTTGCCAGCATCGTTTCTGGAGCGACGCGGCGACTCGGAGCCACCGCGGCTGCGGGCAGAACCCTCGTCTTCAGAGTCACCACCCGCAAGGGCAAGGAGCTCATCTTCGATGTCAGACATGATGGTGGTATCGTTTGTGATGGACAGTCCAGCGGCGAGTGCCAAACGGCAAATCTCTGCTCGAGTTCTCAAGACAACCCGCGGAATCGACCAGTCACGACTGGGCGCGTTGGACCGGTCCAAGTCGATGGCTCACTCTAATAGAAAGAGGCCGGAACCGTGTGGTCAAGGAAGTTGAGGCTGGCAGCGGCGAAACAATCGTAAGGAATGATGACGATGGGAGAGGCGAACAAAAGAGAACAAGTTTCTAGTTGCAGGACCTTTTGTCGTAAATCGAGTGAGCGCTCCCCATTGGGCCGCAGCACTGGCTTCTACCCGTGTGGCGCGCAAGAACGAAGTTGCTCTTGTCGGCCGCTGCATCGGCAAAACGTTTGTCCAGGCTGTGCATACAGTGCTAGTTTGTTGGGTGGCTGAGCTACTCACACTGTCAGTTTAGAGCAGATATATTGTTTGTTCTACGTAAATACCTACCAGGTAGCTATATTCTGTGGCACAATAAGCAAGAAATTGCTAATTTCTTTCTTTCTTTCAATAAGTCGGAGAAACCCCTTGCATATCACTAGCCATAGCTGAATCGCAATCATTCTGCCAATGTCATAAACAGTCTCTATCTCACTTATCACTGCGACGCCCAGGAATACATTGCAAAGTACGAAATATTTACTAACATACTGCAATGCGTTACGATCTAATAAAAACGTATACTACGAGTAAACGATAGTACATTTTGAGCGCGATACCCGGTACTCCGTACTCGGTCTGTTTAAATACTTTGCCCCCCACCGTCCAATCGGCGAGTCTCCCGGCGGACCTTCAAACCCGCTCGGCGTCATCTCTCACCCGAGCCAGCATCGTTCGATCTTATCGCACTCACACTCTTCCAAAAAACTACAAAACCACCAATTGGTGAACAGACAGCAACCATGGCCTCAACCCGATGCCTTTGCAGGCCCACACGAGCTCTAACCTCCTCCAACCTCCTCAGCTTCCCTACCCGTCGAACAATGTCAACCACCTCTTCCCTGTCGCAGACCCCTTCCTCAACCTCCCCCAACACCAAGAAGCGCAAACCGCTAACCCGAGAACAACGCGACTTTCTCTCCTCCGCTGTCCGTCCAGCCCCTCCGGCAATCTGACCCCGAACCCCACGTATATGAAATCATCACTGACGAAACCTTGCCAGCTCCGTGTCAACCAAGCCGGCGAACTGGCCGCCACGCTCATCTACAAAGCGCAAACGCCGCTCGTCGTCCGCCAGCACCCCCACCTCCGACCGCTCATGGCACACATGTACGACCAAGAAGCCGGACACTTTGCAACATTCAACGACCTCATCCACAAGCACCGCGTGCGTCCGACGGCGCTCTACCCGCTGTGGTCTGTCCTCGCCACAGGTCTAGGCTGGTCAACTGCCCTGATGGGCCGCGAGGCAGCAATGGCATGTACGGAGGCGGTCGAGACCGAGATTGGAGACCATTACAATAACCAGATTCGAGAGATACTCGAGATGATTACCCAGTGGGAGGCAGAAGGCTACCAAGTCAGTGCCGAGATTGGGGAGTTGGTAAAGACGTTGAGGAGGATACGGGATGAGGAGCTGGAGCATTTGGACCATGCGGTTGAGCACGATGCGAAGAAGGCAGAGCCGCATTGGTTGTTGACCGGAGTAATAAGGGCCGGCTGTAGGGGAGCGATCTGGGTCAGCGAGCGAGTTTGATGGACACGTGTAAGTTGCAGTGGCATTGTGTATGCCGTGTATCAACAAAGTGAATATTGGGGTTTACAAACGAGCATGTAAGGAATAATTATGTTTTTGATTACAATCAGCTCTATACAATGTACGACATATGAAACAAGGTTCGCTGTGCTATTATGCGTGTTCAGGGCGAGAAAGATAAAATAAAAGGAGGGGACATTGAAACGCCGTGTGTATGCTTCCCTAGAGGGGATGAAAAAGAAAAAAAGTATGCCGAATTCCTTGCTATGCAGCTACAAGACGAAACTCCTTTCGCAATGCAAACAAATTTCTGTGTGCCAGTATTACCGATTCTGTAAATATTTTGATGTCTCCGTCTCCCATTGCCATATTTGACAGGCTGTACTCCGTACTAGTCACTACACACGAGGTGGTTAGATTATCATATTGACAAGGATAGGGCCAACTTACTAGATTGACAACGGAGCAACACCGTCTACTTGGTAGCCCCAGTTTCCATTCTGCTCTTCAGTTAACAACCAATCGTACGGAAACTGGACAATGTTGCCTTGGACCAATTTGAGTAGCTCTTCGGCATCAGCTCTAGAAGGCATGTCTTCGAGGGAGAATCCACGACGGCTTCCTTTGGTGTTGGCACGACGACGCTTTTTGACGGACCCGAATTGAGCTTGCGACGGGATACTGGGAGTCTCCCGCGAGGGCGGCTTGTCCAATGTAGCGAAGGCTGTCTTGCGGTCCGTATTCCTGCTGGCCTGCGGTTCCAGAAGCTTAGCAGGGGCTTCCTCAGGTCCAGGAACGCCCACGTGGCCATTTGGTACTGTTGTTGGCGAAGCATCGGCAATCTTTTCAGACCTTTGAACGGGATTCGAATCGAGAGGACCACGTGGTTGTTGAGCTGGCTCCATTGATTTCTCATTTAGCTCCCCGTCACCATTTTGCGCCACCGTGATATCAAGTTTACCCATATCTTGCTCAAGCATTGGAAGCTGCTTCATTGTCTTCTCCTTGGCGGCAGCTACCATTGCTTCAGGGCCAGGCGCTCCAATGCCCGCTCCGCCAGCAGTAGACTCAACCTGATTGTTGGTCTCAGCTTTGGACTCGGACTCCTCTCCATTAGGCTTGCCTTCCATGCTCGCACGGAAACGAGTTCCGTAATCCACGTACTCACGATACTCTTGCCAAGTCCTAACTTCGGAATCGGGCATGCATCGGAAAACTCTGCGGTAGATCTTGGTGTTGTTCAGAGCTGCACGATTCCAAATATCATCGATAAAGCTAGGGAGGAGGGGATCCCGCATGCAGTCCTTGGAGATGTCCGTTGGTGTAATATCGGCAGCCATGGGATGAAAAGCGCCGCTCTTTGGACGACCAGTTGTAGGGTCGACGTGTACCGCCGGCCCGCCAATATCAGTGTCATCAGCCACCGGGAGAGGTGGTAGCTGGGCGGGTCGAAGGAGACCAAGCTGCTCTGTTGTGCGTCGGTTCATCGCAGGCATAGGTGGGAGATCTCCGCTTCCAGGACCCTCATTGCCAAGTTGTCGATTGTCAGACATGATGACAAGCTCATGAGGTGGCTTCGGCTGACAGATGGTTCCCCTGCCCTCAGTATTCATGCCGTGTACCAATACTTCACGACCGCCAACTATGACAGAGTCGCGGCCTTCATCCAAGCCGGACTGCTCTGCGAGCTTCCACTGGTCCTCCCCATATCCAGATACGTCTAGCCGCTGCTGCTTCTTCTGTTGCGGGCTCATACCGACGTTAGCCTCCTTGCCCTTCTTCGACCCCGCCTCCGACTCCGACTCCGAAGATGGCAAAGAAGTGTCTTGAAGAGCCTTGGCATGTTCCATGTCAAGTTCATAGTTGAAACTTCTCTGGCGAGGGGTCAAGAGACTATCCTGCCGAGCCTTGCTTGAGCCAACACCAATATCAGCACCATCTTCGCGATAGATTTCTTCCATCTCCTTCTCAAACACATCACGATCCAGCTCTTGCTGTCGTTCCTCTTCCAGAATCTCGTCGACGTCGAGACCCAGGTGTTCTCGCATCAGGCGCAGTCGGAGAGTATGCGCAAACCGTCCAACTTGGTAGGGCTTTCCAGCCATGGTTGATTCAATCATGTCTGTGTCGCGCACAATCGCAGCGCATTCAGAGTCTCGTGTCCCAAGCATTGAGCGCTCGTTGATATTGGCAGATCCAATCAAAGCAACTCGATCGTCAACAATGATTGTCTTGGCATGGATGTAGAGCTGCTCCGTCACGAGGGCATCGTTGCTCATCACACCCCATTGGCGCAGGCAATAGAAGCCGATGTAATCCTCAGGCTCGATGTCAACGGCACGGAGCCGCCCAAATATGGATTGCTCCCCACGGCAAATACTCTTGTATTGGCACATGAGAATGAGTCTGACGCTGGTTCCTTCTTGTTCATCCACTGTATTCTGGAATCCAGGCATTAGAGGAATCATGATTGCACAGCGCCAATCTTCCTCATTTTTGTGGGCGCGAATGATGCGCTCAACCAGAGCATCGCCAATGCGATTGACAATCTTGGTGTTGTATGCTTCTGTACTTGTTATGAAGAACTGATTCTCCATGTACACGAAATGTTCCGAGTCCTCAATCATTTTGATGTAAGCATTTTGAATGCTGTGTTCCGTGTCGTCTGTTCCAAGAGACCATGTAGTTGCGGAACGAAGCATCTGCACTTCGCACGTTCCAGTCAAACCGAGGGCTTCCAACTCATCCAGTTTTGCATCTGGAGGAGGCAGCAAGAACGGCAAGGGTCGGGTCGGTTTCCGTCCGCGACGGAGGTAGTTCCATCGCTGAACAAAATGGCGAGTCAAATCTCGCGCTGGTTGCCCAACAACCTGCATAGAAACGTCATGCCAGGGCATTCGAGGGACCTTGCTGCGATCGTACATTTCTTCGTATGGCTCGTTGAGTCTGAAAAAATCCTGGACTCTGGGATTAGAGTAGTCCTTTCCAGGAAACAGCTGGCAGTGCTCTGCATCCTTTGGTTGCTCTGTCATCTCAAATCCAGTAGGTTTATCATCAACGATGGGGTGTTGGGGACTATCCCAACGGCCAAAGCACAAGTCGATACCACCAAGGAAGGCCACGTCGTGGTCAACAACACAAATCTTTTCGTGGTGTGCAAAGAAAAATTGGTTCTTCTTGAATTGGTTAGGCGACCGTTGTACAAAAATATTTGGATGCAGGTTTAATAGTGAGAACTTGGTGTACTCGGAATCGATGGGAATGGCGGCCTCGACATTCCGGTAGATGATGATAAAAATCTTGACACCCTCTCTGGCTTTCTTCTGCAGGAGCCGGTCAAGCCGCCACTTCTGGCTGATACACGCTGGTCGGCGCATGTACAACTCAGGGCTCAGCCACCAGTCATGAATGTAAATAACATCCCTGGCCATGTTAATTGCCCGAGAGACATTCCACATGTAGTCCCTGCCATCTACGAGCCACTGTGCGAAGACTCCATTTCTGACAGGCGCGAAGCTGCCGAATCGCTTCTTCTCGTACCATGCAGTCTGTTTGAGCATTTCATTGATTGAATCCTCAAATTGTTTCATGACGGACTGATACCTTGAAAACAGACGCACTTTGCGTTCGGATGTATGCAGTGTCAGAGTATGGTGCTTTTGGGGGGGTGCCTCAACAGTGAGGTCAATCTCCTTTGCCTTATCCTTTGAGCCGATCTGTTGAAGCGCATTCTTCTTGGAGCTGATGCTAAATTTGGTGTCGACCAGATACACGTCGTAAATATTCATGTTTTCTGGTGACTCGACACAAACTATATAGCTCTGGCGAACCAAGAACCACTTACGGCTATGGCGAGCAATGACTTTTGCTGGGGTCAGGACTCGGCGGAAATCAAGTCCCTTGGATGACTGTATGTGCAGATATCCCTCTTTGCCATGATAGCTCCCCTCGGCAGCAAGACGGACACCAAGAGCAGACAGCTCCAGAAATCGACAAAGGCGGTTGCTATCAGCTCTGAACATGAGCCATCGTATCATTTCCGATAGGTATTTTTCAAGGATGCGTCTTTGTTTTTCCACGTAGCGTTGTCTGCGGGTGGCTATGTCGATAGCTTGAGCGGTGCCTTCAGCATTTGACAGCTCCCCGGGGTCCGTAAATCCAGTTGAGCGTCGTCTCATGCCCCATAAATTGGCACGCGACTTTTTTCTCGTCGGCTGGTGCTGCTCGTCATGTGTGCCGTCTCCATGGTCCTCAGGCGCGGTACCCTCTCCGCCTGTGCCTTCTCCAGCAGTTTCGTCGCCTCGAACACTGGCCCGTTCATCCTCGTCGCTATCATCATCCTTGTTCCGAGCTCGACGCAGATACGGGAAAGCAGAATAAGGGAACTTGGGCTGCTTCGGGCGCCCTCCAATATCACGGCCGAGCATATACTTGTCATTGTTGAGAGCAAATCTGTACCTGAAATGAAGATTGTAGATGTCTCTGATGGTTCGAATCACTGTCCAGCACATTCGACTCGGGCCACTACCGTATTCGAGTTCGATGGTGAAAATCCAATGTCTGTCTTTATCGTCATCCGGGATCGGGGAACTATCTTTAATTTTGAGCTTCAGTTGTTCGAGGAGAACAGGGATCCTCTTATTCCCGTGCTCGTCCCTTTGAATCATACTAGCAAGCATCAAGACTGCTGGCGCGCCAGCTCTGAGCTCTGCCATCAGTTCCGCTGATTTGAAATAATCAAATCGATCTTCCTTCTTCTGCCGCAAGAGCTTCAGTGTACTTTTTACCTGCTTCCACTTTTGTGCGCCAAAGTTGGAGGCTCGCTCAGAGTTAAAGAATGGCCGGCGAGGCGTCATAGCATCACCATCAGAAACGCCGCCTCCGCCGAATACAGTGATTCGTCGCAAATGGCCATTGCGGCGACCTACAACAGCAGAACTTTCCATGTCGTTCAGGTCATCACCTTCACCAGGCGGCTGCGTGGTCGTTCCCATGAATGAGTGTCCACGCCTGAACGGTCGTCGTTTAGGACCGCTCCTAGTGTCCCCTTCTGATAATACCTGCTCAGGATGTTCGGACGCCATGGAGGTATCTGGCATACTAGCCCGTCGCCGGAGTAGGCGGTTATATGCGCCCCAGGTGTCCGCATCGCTTGCGAAACGACTTGGTGTTGATGGCGTCGATGGAAGGCCCTTTGCGAACCGCCTCATTCTGCGTTTCTTCTTCTTTCGCGTGCCATTCTCCGGGATAGCTGATTCATCGGCAGTCTCGTCGACGTCAGCATCAGCATCGGCATCGACATAGGCCTCGGCGTCGGACTGCTCTTCAGTAAGAATGTTGGGAAGCCGAGTACCGAAGCGTGTTGAAGTAGGGGAGTTGGTAGCGGATTGAAAACCAGGCTCGGCGAATGGTGGTGCAATTGGAGATTTCAGAGATGGAGTGCTGGGCGCGCTGGCCAAAGCCTTGATCTTGGACATTATGGACAAGCTCTTGTGTCTTCCAGGAGTTTCGGGTCCATCCCATGAACCTTGACGGCTGTGACCGCCTGCAGACAGCAGCTGGGGATCTTGCCTCGCAAACTGAACACTTCTTCTCCCAGCTGCGGCAGAGCCATCATGGTCTCCTGGAGAAGCGGCGGGGATTTCGACACTGTGCTCTGCCTCGCCAGGGGATGGCTGAGACCTCTTCTGGTCTACTTGACCAGGTGCAACCTCATGGCCGTTTGCGGTAGGGGACACATCTTTGTGTTGTTGCCCCCCATTCCAGTAATCTGGTGCTTCCGTGTTTGGCTTTGTGTTCTCATAGCTCTCGGTCGGATCAGTCGATACGGGTTGTAGGCGAATCCGGGGGCTGGGGGGCAACTGAACTCGAGAGAGGAATTCGGCACTTGAGGGAGTTGCATTCTGCGGTGTTGTGCTCATGGGAGACACCGAGCCCTCCCGATGATGATTTTTTGCCATTCACGACCGTAGAGCTTGTTTTGCTGGCTTACGATATTCGTGTGGGCGAAGGTTGAACGACAAGCATGAGCGAGAATGCTAGCGTTGTAATGTTATATACGCCTGGTTGAAATAGCGTGTCCACGACACATGCTGAAATAAGGGTCGGGAACTGCGATATGCAGCGCAGAGTTGATCTTTATCGCTTCGGTTCCTATAGGAGTTCGGGGTGTACACAATACATTCAATATGGGACAGCCTGAGCAGGCGGCCGCGGCTTTGACACCTGGACGATGAACACAGCGATTGTAGCCCAACGGGCGAGAAGCGTGTTCCAGGCAATGGCGAATACCCCCAGTCGATCCCAGTATGCTGTGCTCGCAGAGGTCTCACGGGGTTGCAGAATTGCTTTAGCTATTCCCAGGCCACATGTGACGAAGATTCGATGTGGTGACCAGCCGTAGCGCGGTTGAGCGGTCAAGTGGTGGTGCACGTGGGTTTAGAAATGGACGGTGACGGTTCCAGGGAAGGATGATGAGGCCAATGATCCAGTGACCCTGAATGAATGCTCCAAGTGTCAACCGGTGGAATCGGGGGATGCGGCACCGGTAGCCCCACTCCAATCAAGTGCCAATTGGTCGTCCCAACAACTATTCCGTACCTACAAGGGAGGCAGGTACTGGCGTGCCCTGACGGTCCAAGTGGGTACAGCCTGCCTGCATTGTCGACATCAATTGATCAATGGTAGTAACTCCGTAGTGGTGACCCACCTTCAGACAACCCTAACCCTTGATATCTTCTCATATCTCAACTTTCATCCCCGTCATCCTTCATCACAACTCTCTCTCTACCAATGTAGCCCTTTTCACAGCCGGTCTACGAATGTCTCCCTCCTTAATTCCCACTGAGTTCTCAAATGTGGATCCTTTTGCTAGCCCGCCACATCTTGCTCCAACATATTGGGATGGGAGTCTCTTCACCCTTGGCCCGGCCCTCCCCGTCCCCACGAGATATGTCGCCATTATTGTCCAGTCCATATTTTGGTCCGCCTTCAATGCAAGCAAAGGCCGCTTCTTGTTGAATACAGCAAGGGTGTCTTCATGCAGGTGGATCCACCTTTCATGCCGTAGCTTTCTTAAACCTTTCTTTCACATACGTGGCCAAATTGGTCTTACACGCCAGCTCTGGGAAGGTGCTGAAATTGGGGGCTAGTTGTTTATAGACATTCTCTAGGTAAAGAGCATGCGACGAAGGTATTTTCTAACTCAGGAGGCGGCCCTCGTAGCCTGTGTTGAAAATATGATATTTTGTCCTCATTGGAGAAGCCTCGAAGCAAGAACCGCACGACCAGGTAAGCCCACGGAAAGATGCCTTGGGTTCTATTGTAGTCCCAGAGATAATTTCATGCGCTAGGTCTTTATTTCTAGCCTTTGGTTGTCGTAATCTCGGTGCTTCGCCCAGTTTATCGTCAATGTTCCTGTTGGTGTCGTCGTTGGTTAGGTCCTGCAAGTATAGTTCATATTGCTTTCGCCCAAATGCAGCCGTAATGTCACACCGGGGCCGGCTTGAAGTGCAAATGTTGGAATTGGGCCAAGTTGCCATGTCAGAAACCAGATCCACGAGATATTGGTCGCCATTCATGCCTTCACCAAGCCCGTCTATGCAGAAGCAAAGTCGAATCATCGTATCTCGCTTTATGCCCAGCGTCTTCGAAACTTGCCGAAGCCCTTCACTCGTCCAGGCACGAGAAAAATAGTAACTGCGCGGACCACCGTTGGACCAACTTTGCCGACAATCCAATATACTTCGCTACCGAGATGCAGCCATTGCAAGTATCTGGCGGTAGAGTTTTCGTGAAACAACCCAATCAAGAGCCTTGCTGTGTGCGGCAACTACCCTCGAATCGGCTCATTGAGCTGGTTGAAGTGAATGGGGCGCAGGATTCTCTCTTGCTTGTGCCGGGCGAGCTCAGGGAGGTTTTCCATGTAGTTATCGACAGCCTTTTTTAACAGATGGTACATTCGTTGTTCTCCAGACTCATTTTGCAGAGCTCAATGGTCCAGGACATGAGCGTAGTTGAATCGCTGAGAGACTGACCGGCACCACTGGCTGCATTCACAGGGATAGTACTTGCCCAGTCAAGTGTCCCAGAAACACCTTGCGTACTTGGGCAAGCAAATAAGTAAACGCCATTATTCTTTTTTATGCTCCGTGCCTGATTCAAGGTTGGCTGCATGTGGTGATCTGATGCCACAATGCATTGACCCCGCTCCAACTGTCAGCTGGTCCCTACAGTCAATGGCACTAGTGGGCGTCTCCAGGCTTCACCATCACCCGCCATCCACCAACCTGACCTGCCGACTGAGGCACGGCCCGCTGGCCCGCTCCCCCGCACGTCTCCAGCCTCCAGATGTCATTCTCCCAACTGCTGTGACAATCTCCTCCATACAATGTCGGCGGCTGAACGGTCAACTTCAGCTGAAGCATCTAGACACCTCCTAGACGACTTGGCCGGTTGGGTAGTAATTCAGCCATGGCGTCTCCCAGCACAAACCACGTCCAATGGGCGTAACTGGTAACTTTGCAGACCATCCAACATGGAATCACTACAAGGCATGGCCCGTTCTAACCTTGAGCCTACTCCGTGCAACCAGACAAATCTCTTTGCCCACATTTCTTGCCCACGTCACAGGAGATATCCTGAAAATCTGCCCGTCCGAAAGACCAGGACGAGGGCTATGATTGCGGGCACTCCGTATTAGATGTGCCCTCGCTATATTGGGCCTGCCGTGCTCCGGGCAAGGGAGGCGACGGCCAAGAATCCGCTTTTGTAGTGAAAAGTTCTGTGCGAGACATCTCATTTCGTCAATCCCGGATATTTGGGACCAAGGCCGCTTTTATTGTACGTCAGTGTGGCGTCGCTGAAAAAAAGAAGGGAAGAAATGAGAATCACCCGATGTCCAGACTCCAAACCCTGCCAATCACAGCCCCTGTACTGACTAAAACTGCATATCTGCGTCCAAGAAATCACCAAACGAGTCTCGACAGTTACGTACTCCGTACTCTAGTCCATTGATACCTCTCCAATCCATGGTTCCATGCCGCCTCAGGATTGCCAGACCATCTCCAGCAGTCGGTTCCCACTCTGTCCAAACGCGCAGCCATCGTCCTGCCGGGCATCATTATCCCGCTCGCTGCCAAACATGTGGTACAGATGTGTCACTTCTTTGAGCGACCCTTGCGATTCGAAAAGAGACATTGGCTGCAGATCTTGACGCACATCGATGCGCTTATTCGGTCGCCAACACAACCCACACGCCAGATCTAGCTTAAAGACATGCTGTCCCGTCGGGACGCTGCTCAATTTACCATCCAACCTAAATATTTCGTCATGTTTACTTGATCGGCATCATGCCTGGTCACGGGTTGCAAAGCTGCCACAATGATCCTCTGCCACAGCTTGATGTGACGGGAGACTGTCCGCAGATCCTCCAAAGAGCCAAGATGATCGCAGGAAGCGAAACGACCTCTACCCAGGCGCAAATCGACACGACAACCTCCGGCTCAATCATTCCCAGCCTAACCTCCAACATCGTCGATGAGTTACAATCCTCGGCCCAGTTGCAGCAGGAAGAGAGGAGATCAACAACGAGTGGGAAATCCGCAGGTTCGACCCGCGGCCTTGCGAAACGCAGTTCTCGGACTTTAGGTGACTCCTTTTCTCCAGAAAACGCGGGTCGGCCAGAGGATACGTGGGACATGGCGGCAAATCCCATGCCTGTGCACTGTGAAGGTGATGGTGTAACATATATGTCGCCTCCACAGCTGTTCAAGGTGGGCATGTGCCGAGACGAGACGCACGAGAGTCTAATCCCCGGAGGCCTGGGCGACTCCTTCTCCGCCAATTCACAGTCGAAGATAGACTTAAGTTGTCCTCTGGAAAGATCATCATCAAAGAACGAATCAGATGGCCTAAGCATAGACTCGGCATCCGGGCCGAACACGGCGAATCAGAACTATACGTCACAGCCAGCCAGAGACGAGCCATCCGATACTGAGTGCTTTTGGATGTCGGACTGCTCAGAAACCGTTCCCATTCTAGAAGATAGACACCCCTTTCTGAACGTCAAATCGGGCAAAGTAAGAGATGCCCTAGTACGATTGGATCGTTGGCGGTCACGCTGGGCCAACAAGCATATGCGGCAAGTTTCGGCTCAGAAGAATTATACCCAACACAGAGCGACGCGCTCCCACGACGACGACGACTCCTGTGAAAGAAATCATGCCACCAAGTCTGGGAAGAAAGGCGTGAGCCATGGCTCAGAGAGGACTACGACCAAGGGCGGAAAAGACAACCCGGGCCTTCGAAAGGGCGTATCCAGGTGGCCCGGCGGACATGCAGGTCAACGAGGGCTCAGCAGCCGTACTGTCCTCTCCCCGCGTTGGCCTGCCCATATGCCGAGAAAGATGCGATGAAGTCTCGCGACAGTCATTCATATATTCTACGGTGAATCCGACACGGCAAAGTAGAGTCTCTCCAATGTTGCCGGCTTCCGGTATACTCGTTGCGTCTCAGTGAACTTTTCGGAGAGAGAAAAACTGAAGGGTCGTCATGCCACAGATAATCTTAGTCAAAGGCGTGGCGATTTTTGCCGTTCGAAAGAGCCTTCTGGAGCAGCAAGGAGCAACTCATGGAAACGGGGGAGAATGTTTGGAGGATCAATGGCTCACTATTGTTGGCAAACTGCTTCTAGTTATCCCATAAGCCACCCTCTGCTTACGTCAACACCGATTTGAATGTAGAGTTTGAAACCGTCTTTGTGTTACTGGAGGATTGCTCATACGAAAATAATGAAAAAAAAAGGGAGGTGGGGGATATGCTTACATACAGCGGAAAGGCCAACGTCTGATTTCGCATGGGGAATGAGAACGGATGAAAAGTTCCACCGAGTTAATGGGGCAATGCTGTGATTAGGACACGTTATCATACGTATAGATAGATGGCAATGAGGGTTAGGGAGGGTTAGGGAGTACTATTGTGTTCATATTTGCATTCTGCCTGCTATAGCAGTGGGAGTTGAAAGTGTCTTTATAGATTGATGTATGTATTTTCTTTATATTCTGCCACGTGTCTTCGGGGTTGTAAGGAATTCAAGTTTGATTCCTACCGGCACTATTGACATTTGTCGCAAAGTTGGCTCGAGCCAAGCAGCCCGTAAGCTGTCAAGTGGGACGAGCAAGCAGAATACTCCGTCCTCCGTGCTCGTATCAATTGATACGTCAACGCGCAGCAGCCAGTCACCCACTGCACATGATGAATAATCCACCACACGCAAATATGCATTTCCTCCATCAGCAAAAAGTAAGTTACACTGGCTCAGCAGCGACTCGATCCAAATACCGAGGGCCTCATCCCATGCACTCGTGTTGCTGGGGGGCCAATGGAGTGCGAGTAGTTACGGAGCGCCTATTGTTGAGACTGTCTGGATTGGCTCATGGCTTGGATTGGCTCATGGATTGGATTGGCTCCATCAATGGATTGGCTCCCGACGGGTTCCCCTGAGTGCCGAGAACCAAAAAGTATCAAGTAAAGGCAGTTAATTAACTGGTCAAATGTGCCCAGGCACCGCTCGTCTCCACCCACTGTAAACAGATGCCACCAGACTTTCAACCTTCCCAACGCGCCGCCAATAGCGTAACACCGTCAACCCGCTCAGTACAGATATTGAAGTGTCAACTGGTCTCTCCGCTCTCCACTTCTGTGCTCCAAGCGCAGGAAGCCACTCGTTGTGTCTGCACATCGCCAAACCAGCTTTCTAACTTTCCTTCTTTTCCTTCAATGTTTGCTTCAGCCCTGTAGCCTGATCACGCATCTGGTCGCGGTAGACTCAGCATCATCATAGCCCAGGTTGTGACCTCTCTCACCCGCGCTACATGACCTGAATATTTTGCTGTCTCGGTTTCCTATTTATTTATTCATTTTTATTTTTTTTTCCTTTTCCTCTTCTCTGCTCTCCTTAATTCTTTTAAACTCGTACAAAGGCCACAGTGCCTCCCGCCGCTATAATGTCCCGATATTCGCTACGCCAAACGCCTAGGTACCTTGGAAACGCCCATGGGACAGGATGGCGGGACGGTTGGCATGCCATTGGCTTCACTGCAAATTCGCACCTGGAGCCAGGCACAAGCCCGCCAATTCCGCCAAACAATAGCCTTTTGGTGAATGAACACAGGCTAATTGGATATACAGGAAGAAGGAGCTCTTCGAAGGCATGGTGGAAACACCTACCGCGTCTCGACGGTCATCGCGTCGCCAGTCCTCGTTCCCCCCTGAGCTGCTATCCGACGCCGACAACGACTCGAGCTCGGCCGGCGACGTGTCGACACGCACTCGATCTTTGCGCCGCCGCACCGCCAAGTTCACCGAAAGCTTGAACGAAGAGGAGGAGGAGACGAAGCCCCAGACCAATGGCAAATCTGCTCACGGGGAAGAGGTCGTTTCCAATGGCTCCCCCAAAAAGTCCACCCCGAAGTCGACACCCAAGAAGCCGGCCGCGCCAAAGTCAGCTGATGCCGGCGTTGTTGACGGATGGCGCAAAGGCCAGGACCCCAAGGTTGACTACTCGGGCGAGTTCGAGTTCGGCGGTTCTGTTGGCACTCTGGCCATGATGATCCTTTTCCCGGTTCTGATGTGGTACATGTGGATTGGGGCTACCTACTATGATGGCAAATTTCCCTCCAGAGCACCAGGCCAGAGCTGGGCCTCTTTTGGGGCACAGCTCGTCAACTACGTCTATACCGGCGCGTTTCCCCATGTCAAGGCTTGGTTCTGGTATTGGTCGTATCTCATCTTCCAAGGTGCCTGCTACTGCTTGCTCCCTGGTGTATGGGGCTGGGGCAAGCCTCTTCCCCACGAAGGGGGCAAGCAGCTCAAGTACTACTGCAACGCATTTGCCACGCTCTACTTTACGCTTGCTATCCTGGCGATCCTGCACTTCACCGGCATCTGGCCGCTTTACAACGCCATTGACGAATTCGGTCCCCTCCTGTCCGTTGCCATCCTGAGCGGCTTTCTGGTCAGCTTTGCTGCATACTTCTCCGCCCTCTACCGCGGAAAGGAGCACCGCATGACTGGCTACCCCATCTATGACTTCTTCATGGGTGCCGAGCTGAACCCGCGCATGTTTGGCATCTTGGACTTCAAAATGTTTTGCGAAGTTCGCATGCCGTGGTACTTCCTCCTCATCCTCAGCTTGGGTACTGCCGCACGTCAGTGGGAGCGCTACGGCTACGTCTCTGGCGAAGTCATGTTCCTCGTCATGGCTCACTACCTCTACGCCAATGCCTGTGCCAAGGGTGAGGAGCTCATCATCACCACCTGGGACATGTACTACGAGAAATGGGGGTTCATGCTCATCTTCTGGAACCTTGCCGGCGTTCCGCTGTCCTACTGCCACTGCACCATCTACCTCGCTAATCACAACCCATCCGAGTACCACTGGAACCGGTGGTTCCTAGCCTTCGTGTACATTGCCTACCTCTTCTGGTACTGGGTCTGGGACAGCTGCAACAGCCAGAAGAACCGTTTCCGCGCAATGGAGCGCGGAAAAATGGTTGCCCGCAAGACTTTCCCCCAAGTTCCCTGGCAGACTATCCAGAATCCCAAGACCATTGAGACGCCCCAGGGCACCATCCTCGTCGACGGCTGGTACGGTCTTGCCCGCAAAATTCACTATACCGCCGATGCGTGGTTCGCCATCTCCTGGGGCCTGATTACTGGGTTCAAGTAAGCTCCATCTCTTGTCTCTCTCCCTCTCCCTCACACGTTTCTTCTAGTGGCCAAAACCTAACTCGTCAACAGGAGCCCATTCCCTTGGTTCTACCCAGTCTTTTTCTGCTGCATGATTGCGCACCGCGCCGCACGGGATATTCACCGCTGCCGTAATAAGTACGGCGAGCACTGGCTCGAATATGAGCGACAAGTTCCCTACCTCTTTATTCCTGTGAGTTTTCTCTTATCCGCGCCTTGATTGGATTATGGTAGCTGATGCATCGTGCAGTACGTCATTTAGATGCCGTTGCTTGTTGGGGGGCACTCTTGCCTTGAAAACACAGCTTTGTATTACAATAGCCGTTGGCGGGGGAGGAGTGATATTTCTTGCGTAAATATTCAGCTATCACAAAAGTAATGAACTTGGTTAGAGGTGGAAAACATGTGTGGCGGGTGATTGGGGGGTGGGAATTCTCATCCTGGGGAGGCGTAAAGAGTGGTTTACTCAGTTTTATAACGTCTATAAGGGCTAACTAATATCAAGTAATTGGAATTTTTGCCATCAGCAATTCGCATATACAAATACACGCTCACCCTTAAGCACAGGCGCGAAGCCATCATGACTCAATGCTGCCACATCTCAACCAGACAAAGTCCGACTTGGACAGATGTATTGACGCAAGATAGGAAATTCAGTGTTGTAAACCATGATATGAGCAACAGAGACTACACTAGATTCTCCTTCACAGCCACTGTCTATAATAAAACCGGTCAAGGCCAAACTTCGTCTGCAACTAGTGTACATATACGACCTCCATTGGGATTACACCCCCCCATCCTTCGTCACCTCCTTGTGAAATCATGTTCTGCCAGCGATCAAATAGCCCGTGCGCACCCCTAGCGTATTAGAGATGTTAAAGACCTGCTCGCTGTGCGCCTGGTGTGTGCCGATCGATGCCAGAAATAGCGCCTCTTGCTGATAAGTACAATTTGTCGGGTCGCCTTTTACAGCATCGCAGATGCCGCTTACTGGCAAACAGTGTCTTGGGTGGCCTTGGAGTTCATGAGCAGGGCAACAATGAGGCCGTACAGACCTAGTGGCATTGGTCAGACATCTAAACAAAACACAATATGGCTGAGTGTTACTTGTTGCGCGAGACTTACCCAAGACTTCAGCGAAAATGAGAATCAAAATCATGCCGACGAAGAGACGGGGCTGCTGAGCGGTTCCTCGGACACCAGCATCACCAACAATACCGATGGCGAAGCCGGCAGCAAGACCAGCCAGACCGACAGCCAGACCAGCACCGAACTGGATGAAGCCAGTGTACAGAGGGAGTTCCTGCTTGAGACCGTCGGAGATGAGGACAGACACGACCAAACCGTAGATACCAATGATACCAGCCATAATGACTGGAACAATGTCTATATTGATGCGTTAGCTTCGACGTTGTCGAGATCGTGCGGATGAGGCAGATGCGCACTCTTCACGATAAGGTCAGGGCGGAGGACACCCATGGCAGCGATACCGACACCAGACTTGGCAGTACCGTATGAGGCACCCAGGCAGGTGAATACGATGGCACATGTGCAACCCATGGCGCCGAAAAAGGGCTGTTGACAATGGTTAGCGGAGGTGGTCATTAACGCGCACGATTGTTGTGCCGTCGCCCCAAGTCGGGGCCAGTAGTGACGTCGGTCGGCGGGTGGACAGAGTGCGTTGACTAACCGCGTAGACGGGGCTACAGAAGTATCTTGGTCAGCTTGAAACATTGTCAAATATCGCACGCTTGTCACAAATATCGAATAAGAGCAATGCCAGCGATGCCGGAAGCTTCAAAGGATGCGTCGCGGAAGCTTGGCTCCATCCAATCATCACAACAGGGAGAGAAGCATGGCAGACGTGGCAGGCGTGGCAGACGTACCAAAGCTCGGAGACCATCTTGGCGGTATTTGGCGTGTCGGGGCTAAATAATCGAAGAGAGGAGCGAGATCGAGTATGTTGCTAGCGTCAAGGCCCAGCAGTTGATGGCAGGGGAAGCTTCGGTGATGGCTGGCCGTGGTTGTCGGGTTAAGTCGAGATGCAGTGGTGGATGGAGGACTCAGTCCCTGGCTGGCGTTCTGGTTGGCGTAAGGTTTTGCCGCACGGGTCAAGGACAAAGATGCGGGGTTACGTAATCTCGACTGTGGCCGGGGTAGTCGGGTAAATATCGGCCCCTGAAAGCCCCCATTCCTGAGCTGCTGATGCGAAACGTGGGAAGCAAACTTGCAGCTTCGTGATGCATCGGTAGATGTCACTTTTTCCATCGGACCTGGCAGCGTCTCTATGCCGGCTCCGTAGCATGTCTACAATATTCTGAAGCGCCTTTAAACCTGTTCATATGATCGATCGGTAGACGCCCCAAGCCCAATCGGCAGCGCCGGGATTTGATCCATCACCAGCAGGAAACTTCAGAGACATTATTCCGATTAACTACCGTAGTACCTCCCTAGGTAGGTACTCCGTGCCTGGTAGTTCATGGCAAATCACGATATGATAAGACTGTGTAAGAACGGGCGTCATCCATTCGTTCAAAGTTGCCGACTACCTAGGTACATAGTTTCTCCATTTGCGACACCAGCACAACCTTCATGAAAATTCAGCTAGATAGTTTCCCGGCTCCCTGCATAAATGGTTGACTACCCAACTCATCGTCTCTTCAGTAGTATTGTCTCGTCGTCTGCAGTCCATGCGATGCGCGTTGCGCTCTGCCACGAGCTGATGGTCGGGCAACAAGCATTGAATGCATGCATGACGTACCAACACCCTGTCCTGATGCATGAGACAATATCATGGGCAGCAGCCAGCACAATAACCTGATTCTTGCATTCTCGAGACATTTCTCCCGTCGATTGTATTGGGAAAGAACAACTCAGCCCCTGTTGCTGCGTTGGTCACTCACGGTCGATCATCAATGACGCTTCTCCACTCGTACTCGATTCCACGTCGGACGCAATGCTCCGCTTAACCCTCAGCTCTCTCGCCTTGGTTTCATCCCCGCGCTGCATCGTCGGCCGAGCAGGGTCCATTCATTCGTAACTCATCGTATTGACCATATTGCCCTGCTGCCCGTGTTGACTGCCTCGTAATGCTGCTCGGCGAGTCTTGAGTCTCCGTCCGGCGTGTCATCGTAACATCATGCCCGGAATTAGCCGGAAGATCCTCATATGCGCTGCCATCGATGGTCTCATTCTCCAGCCGCTTCCCACAAAGGGACAACGACCATTCCAGCCGGTTAGGATTAGATATGGCGACTCGTCTATTTCAGCAGTTCCACGGGACCAAATACCGGACACTTCAGGCCCAAACTCATCGTTCGAAGTATTTGGTGTTATTGGTAAGACTTCCTTCCTTCGCTCAGGTGCTGTATGCTGTTGAAATGTCGCTTAACAAGTTCATGCGTCATCAGGCTTGATCACGGTTTCAAGACTTAGCTATCTCATCACTATTACCCGTCGCCAGCAAATTGCACAGATCTTCGGGTTTCCCATTTATGTTGTCACTGGCGTTGCCATTACTCCATGCAACACAAAGCAAGAGGCCGATGAGTCCATCCGCAGGACAGCCAGCCTTCTCAGGAAGCAAACACCGAATGGGGAAGATGGCGACTCCGAAAGCAGCGACGAAGACGTTGAAATTCCTCAGTCTCCCCTTGATGAAGTGGAAGACACAATCGGTGAGGAGGACAAGACTCGTCCCGACTCGTCTCGAAGCAGTGTCGCCGAGGATGTAATGCGTCGCCGGGGTAGCTATGGCCGTTTTGCACAGCGGTGGTTCAGTAACAGTGGATGGACCATGGATCAAAGACGAAGCTTGGGCTTGAGCATTGCAACCGCAGGCTCACCGACAACACTGGAAGCATCCGGCGAGCCAGCCACCTCCAAGACACCAATTGAAGAGGATATGAGTGACCACAGTCAGGTAACAGCGTTGTTGCCAAAGTTATTGCGGACGATTCAAGTCTTCTTTGAGTCTTCTAGGAGCTTTTACTTCTCCTACGATATTGACCTCACTCGAAGCACCTCTCAACAGGCTTGGGTCCCAAATCCAGACACACCTCTGCACACACAAGTTGACAACAAGTTCTTTTGGAACCGGCATATACTGGGCAAATTCATAGCAACTGGTCAAGACTCAATAAGTCTCCCGCTAATGCAGGGATTTATTGGCCAGCGAACGTTTGTAGTGGATAGTGATCCTCCTCAGATGGATGAAGGTGCATCCGAGTCAATGGAACTCGCCGACATGTCTACCTCTGGATCTCTACCAGTATCACCGCCAAGTGGACGTGTTGGGGACCATGCCGATCTAAGGCCGTCGGAGAGGAAGTGTCTTATCACGCTGGTGTCTCGCAGGTCGACTCAACGCGCAGGTCTAAGATATCTTCGTAGAGGCATCAACGAGGAAGGCTTCACGGCGAATATGGTGGAGACGGAACAAATCATCTCCTCGCCTATATGGGACCATTCCTCTCCAATTCACTCATTTGTACAGATTCGCGGAAGTATTCCACTGTTTTTCACGCAGTCGGCATACTCACTAAAACCAGTCCCAGTAATACAACACTCCCCCGAGAGCAACTACAGGGCCTGCAAGAGACATTTTGAGAGGCTTCACTCCAACTATGGATCTCTCCAGATTGTCAACTTGGTTGAGAAGCGCGGTGTTGAAGAGCCCATTGGAACACAATACGAGGCAAACGTTTCACGCCTCAATGAAGAGCTCGGCGAGAACGACAAAATTCCATTCGAGTGGTTTGACTTTCACCATGCTTGCCGTGGAATGAAGTTCGAGAATGTCAGTCAGCTTCTAATCAAACTGAGGGGTAGGCTGGAAGAGTTGGGCAGCACAACCCAAGTCGGCGGCGAGATTACCCAGCGGCAGGCAGGTGTCCTCAGAACGAACTGCATGGATTGTTTAGACAGAACGAACGTGTGTCAGAGTTCCTTCGCAAAGCATATGCTAGATTTGCAGCTGAAGGGAGATGGAATAGATATGAGTGCGCAGCTAGACCAGGAGACGAGGTGGTTTAATACTCTCTGGGCAGACAATGGCGACGCAGTCTCCAAGCAGTATGCGTCTACGGCCGCTATGAAGGGCGACTATACGAGGACAAAAAAACGAGACTACCGTGGAGCGTTGAATGACTTGGGACTGTCACTGGCACGATTTTACAGTGGGTAAGTACACATGTCTATAATAGTCTGAAGCATTTTGTGGCTTGCCTCTAATATAATGGTTGAAGCATGGTCAACGACTATTTCAGTCAAGCAGCTATAGACTTTCTGCTCGGAACCGCAACAGAAAAAGTCTTTGACGAATTCGAGTCCGACATGATGACCAAGGATCCTGCCGTATCCATTGCAAAAATGCGTCAGCGAGCTGTCGAGCTTTGCCAAAAACGAGTAGTTGCCGATGCCAGTGAAGAAGTCCATGGCGGATGGGTTCTCATCAGTCCCAACATGGCTGACGTGGTAAAATCCTGGCCCATGGAGGAAGTCGTCCTCCTGCTGACAGACGCTGCTCTTTACCTATGCCGCTTTGACTGGGATCTTGACAAAGTATCCTCCTTTGAGCGCGTCCACCTCGGCAATGTGACGCACATCAAATTCGGAACTTATATCACGTCAACCCTTGCCCCAGCGCACATGGACGAAATAAAGAATGTCGGACTCGTCATATCCTACCAGCCAGGTAAAAGCAATACCAAGAGAACCAATACACGAACGCTCTCAACTAAGGGATATATTGCGCCGAATTCGGCTTCTCAGGGCGAGGCCAAGACGCAGGTAGGCCTTGTTAGTTTCTTCTCGCCCAAGGCAAAATCGCTTGCTGTCCGGAGGTTGGCGTTTAAAGCTCCGTACATGGATTCTTCCACGGCTGTATCAGGAACAGCTGGTCTGCAGCAGACGGAGCTGCAGCAGGTAATTACTATATGCGCAGAAATCGAGCGGCTGGCTCTGGAAGCGCAGCTGCGGAAGGAAGGGGAGGGTGAAAAGAGTTTCGTGGAGAAGGGTGAGATTATTTCACTGCAGGAGGCGAAGAAGAATACAGGATTGTTGGAGCAGTTGGGGCATTCGATCAAGAGACTTGTCTGGGCCTAGATGTTATGGATCGCTCCCTAGAAACGTTACGAAGCATTGACTACTTGTAATTAATAATTGTCATTGAAATTACGCTTATTCCGTTTATTCTTAGCTACGAATCAGCTAGCTTTTTTCGAAATGCGATAAAGATGCATCTGGTATCGCATATTCTCCAACTGAATAGGATACGACAATCCCTCCGGCATTCTAAACCACATCGATTCCTCAGACTCTAACTTGTCCCACGTATATCCCGAGGATTCGCCCTCCAACAAGGTGTGGTTCAGTAACCACTGCATAGGATAGCGCTTCTTCTTCTTTCCCACCGCAGCCTCCGAGTAACTCCCCGGGCTGTCGACTACGAGCAACAAACTCCCCCCTGGAAGGACTTGGCCCAGACTCCTCAGAAACTTGGTGGTCTTGCCGATGCCGCCTTCTGTGTAGAGCTCATTCAGGGTAAACATGAGCGTGACAATCAACGGGGCCGATCCCGCCTGTTCCAAGATTGCCTCGGCGGTTAAGGACAAAACATCCGCCTGCGTAAAACTAAACGCCAGTCGGGACGGGTCGACGAGAGCCGTGTTGGAGGCTCTAGCTGCAGCCGAGGCGTATTTCGACAGCGCGGGAGCAGTGGTCAGCTGCATCTGCAGCATGGACGCGACGTGTTCCCAGGGCGCGGAATCGAGGAGCGCGAGCGTCCCAGCGCGCTCCGTCTGGTCGAGGTAGGATGCAAAGGCGACGTGTTCGGCGGCGCAGCCCCCTATGCAGAGCATTTTGATCCCGCCTCTCCTTGGCCTCGCTTCGTCCGGCGAGTCTGCAGCGCCATCTTGTGACGCCTCGGACTCGACAATGCCCGCGGCGTCGGACGCCAGCCCCTCAAGATGTGCGTCGATGCCCACGAAGACGGAGGCATAGCACAGTGCCCTCGTGGGACTCCATCGCGCGGCATACGCCTCCAGATAGTCCTCCCTGCCAAAGGCCCGTCCGAAATCTCGGCTATACAACGCTTGCTTGATCTCCTGTAGCAGCGCGGGGAACTGCGCCGACGAGAGGACGTTTGCGAATGCGTCTGCAAAGATGTTCACCAAGGTCTGCTGGTCGCGCTGAGAGTGAGTGCCATTGGCGGATGCGGGAGCTGGGCTTGTCGCTGCTGGTGCCGTCCTGGAGGCGATGCGGCTCTTCTTCTTGGGCGCTGATGCCTTGCTGACCATTTCTTTGTCATGGGCAAGGGGGAAAGTCCCGGCGGCTCGATTCCTGTTTTGGAATGAGGTTTGCTGCGACTATTTCGCGTGTGGGTGGACGGGTGGCGGACTGGATTTGGAGTTCGAGGCTGGGCGAGGCTGAGGTTGAGTTTGGGGCATTCTGGCCGATTGGAGGGGATGCAGGACTTGGTCGAGCTTCTCCTGGCTTAGAAGCGCATTTGGCATCATGATAAATCCGAGTCTAGCGAGACACCGGCGGTTCGCGTCCACTGCCTCATTCTCGGATGCAATTGGGACAACTAACGATTTATGTACATGTTTGCCAGAGGGTTGAACCTTATTACATGATGGATGTAGGGTGAACTTATATTTTCCTCAGCCCTTTTGTTGGATCTACATCACTACAAATCTCTCAGGTTGATCGGCAAGGCCAGAAGTGGACACTCGATTGCCTGCGGAATGTAACTGATATGGATGCTGATGAAAGCACCCACATAAATATTACCAGAGGCTGACTGATCTGCCTCTGGCCCCTGGGTGGCAGACGCTCAGGTCCGACCGCGACGAAGAACGCCACCGTCCCAACTTCGTTTCCATCCGGACCACAGTCGTCCGGCATTGCTGTTCATGAGCACGTCTCGGGCTGCCATTGGCAGGATGTATCAACCGTTTAGGTGCAAATTCAATGGCCCCGGAGATGAATCGTCTGCTCCCCCGAGCCAAGAGCAGCAGCAACGTCACTGGGCCAAAGTGTTTCCACCGTCCCCAGTCGTCTGTTGAATCACCAATATTCCAGCATTGGAGTGGGCTTCCCACGAGCGCTGTATTCCTGTCAAACCGCCTAGCTCTGGGAAGAGTTCCAGTTAAATCATTTGCGGCGAGCCTGTCAGCCTGTGTGATGGCAGCATTGGCCCAACGCGATGGGGTCGTTCTGGAGAAGGTACCGCGACGTATTGCGTCAGTCGTGTGCAAACTTTTATCTACATGCCCATCCACTGGAGCATCGCAGGTCGTGGTGGAATCGATTGGAGTGGACATGGCCCAGTTTTTTCATCTTTTTCTCTTTGGTAGTGTATGTATGTATTGTAAAAGTAACAGAACTCGAGCTTTTGTTGTCAAGGGCCATGTGGGCTTTCGTGATGATCAGTATTGGTTTAGTTAGTTGCTCGAAGGGGCTATTCCGTCGGCTATTGCTCTTTGACTTCTCGACGACATCAAGACTCTTGTGCAACTGGCCCCCACATGTCGAGAACAAAAAAATTCAGATACATACATAACAACCTGTTCAACGGCAAAATCGTTCGGATGGGCTGGAACCAGGGGCCCGGGCTAGATGCCAAGTGACGAGCGGCGTCGCAAAGAATAAGGCATGTATTTCAAACGTGAGGCGGTAGATCAGAACTTGAGAATTGGCGATGATGGTCCAAGGTTCTCCCATGTCTCCCATGTCCTTGGGGCACAATTTCGACGGGACATGTTGATCTTGCCCTCCTCGTCGCCATCACCGTCCAACGCTTGAGGAACTCGACAGACGTGTAATCCGGTGCTGCGTAACGTGCTCAAGTACCTGGGTGCTTTGGGTACCTAGATGGTCAGTCAGTCGGCAGTGGCTGCCCGTCCCAATAACGCACCCAAGTAGTTACAATGAGCCACTCGAGTAAAACCGATTCTGCAGCATCGCCGTAGCAGCACGCAGATTCATGCTAAAGTCTCGTCCTTGCACATCTGCGACGCCGGACCCACCGGCAAAGTCCACGTCCCCAAGAACCATGACATAGGTTACATAACCAGCCCCTCAGCAGAGTTCCCAACGCCGGTATCGAAAGCTCCTGCCCATTGTCTGTCCCATCCGCCGGTCCCCCCGCCCCTCGCTCTTCCTTATAATACTGAACCCTCCCTCTTTTCATCCCCGAACGCTGCCCATTCCCTCTTCAATTTCCCCATTACAACCAATCGACTCCAGACAGCAAGCCCATCATGACTTACGGCGAGATTGACCAGTTGGCCATCAACACCATCCGTCTGCTTGCAGTACGTTTGAGCTCTCTACCCCGCCATGTTCCTGCTCCCCCTCTGCCCCGCCATGACGCCCGGTTTGCTCGGTCGCCAACGAAACACGGATATGCGACGCCGGGAGAGGCATTTTCAGCATGGCATTGAGCCCGACGGACTACACAAGCGTGATGCCAGTGACTGACAACAATGCCTTCTTAGGCCGATGCCACCTTCAACAGCAACTCGGGACACCCCGGTGCTCCCATGTGAGTAGCCTTGCGTGCAAGGCTCTTGGGCCTCTTGCTAGGAAAAATTGTTGGCTGACCAGTTCCCAGGGGCATGGCACCTGTTGCCCACGTTCTCTTCAACAAATTCATGAAGTTCAACCCCAAGAACACCAAGTGGTTGAACAGAGACCGTTTCGTCCTCTCGTAAGTCCTCTTTTCGCCACTCGACAATGGCTGCCACGGGGTCAGCGAATATGAAGCTGACATGAATGGCAAATAGTAATGGCCACGGCTGCATGCTGCAGTATGCTCTGCTGCATCTCTTTGGCTATGACTTGAGCATTGAGGACCTCAAGAACTTCCGAGTAAGCCGCGAATTTCGCAACAGTTTAGCTCAATCAGCGAGTTGGTCTAATCCTTCGTGTAGAAAGTCGACAGCAAGACGCCTGGCCACCCCGAGTCCCATGATACCCCCGGAATTGAAGTCACCACCGGCCCCCTCGGTCAGGGTGTGTGCAACGCTGTTGGTCTGGCCATGGCCCAGGCTCACACCGCCGCCACCTTCAACAAGCCTGGATTTGACGTTGTTGACAACTATACATACTGCTTCCTCGGCGATGGTTGCTTGATGGAGGGTGTCTCCAGCGAAGCTTCTTCACTCGCTGGTCATCTTCAGCTCGGCAACCTGATCTGCATTTACGATGACAACCACATTTCCATTGATGGCGACACCAACTGCGCCTTCACCGAGGATGTTGTCAAGAGATACGAGGCCTACGGCTGGCATGTCGAAGTCGTCCACGACGGCGACTCTGACCTCGCTGCCATCGAAGCTGCCATCAAGAAGTGCCGAGAGGTCAAGGACAAGCCTTCGCTGATCAAACTCAAGACCACCATTGGCTATGGCTCGCTCCAGCAGGGTACCCACGGTGTCCACGGCTCTCCCCTCAAGGCCGATGACATCAAGCAGCTCAAGCAGAAGTGGGGTTTCCCCGAGGATGCTTTCCATGTCCCCAAGGAAGTCTACGACCTTTATGGCAAGCATTCCTCCGAGGGTGCCTCCCACGAGGACAAGTGGAACCAGCTGATGAGCAAGTACGCTGAGCAGTTCCCCAACGAGGCTGCCGATCTCAAGCGCCGCCAGACGGGTGACCTTCCTCAAGGCTGGGAAAAGAACCTGCCCGTCTACACCCCCGCCGACGCCGCCGTCGCTTCTCGCAAACTTTCTGAGACTGTGCTGGGCAAGATTGAAGGCGCCATCCCTGAGCTCTTCGGTGGTTCTGCTGATTTGACTGGCTCCAACCTGACCCGTTGGAAGAACGCGGTTGACTTCCAGCCCAAGGCTACTGGACTCGGAGACTATTCTGGTCGATATGTCCGCTACGGTGTCCGTGAGCATGGTATGGGAGCCATCATGAATGGTCTCGCCGCTTACGGTACTATCCTGCCTTACGGCGGTACCTTCCTAAACTTTGTCTCCTATGGTGCTGGTGCTGTCCGTCTCTCTGCTCTGTCCCAGGTCCGCGTCATTTGGGTTGCCACCCACGACTCCATTGGTCTTGGAGAGGACGGTCCTACTCACCAGCCTATTGAGACTTTGGCTCACTTCCGTGCCCTGCCTAACTGCATGGTCTGGCGCCCTGCCGACGGCAACGAGACCAGCGCTGCTTACTACATTGCCCTGACCTCCAAGCACACTCCCAGTATCATGGCTCTGTCCCGACAGAACCTGCCCCAGCTTGAGGGTTCCACCATTGAGAAGGCCAGCAAGGGTGGTTACGTCCTGCATGAAGTTCCTGGCGCCAACATCACCCTGGTTTCGACTGGCTCTGAGGTTGGCATCTGCGTGGACGCTGCCAAGTATCTCGAAGAGAAGCACGGTGTCAAGGCTCGCATCGTCTCCATTCCTTGCTTCGAGGTCTTTGATTCTCAGTCCAAGGAGTACAGACTTTCTGTGCTGCCTGATGGTATCCCATCCCTGTCCGTTGAGGTCATGAGCACCATGGGTTGGGAACGATACACACACGAGCAGTTTGGTATTAACCGCTTCGGCGCTTCTGGTGCCTACAAGGATGTCTACAAGGTATGGCCTCGACAACATTTAGCCCCAACACATATTTCTCTGTATTTTCACCCCAGCTAACAACCTCTGCAGAAGTTCGAGTTCACACCTGAGGGCATTTCCAAGCGCGCCGTCGCCACGATCGATTTCTGGAAGGATGTCCCCAACATCCGCTCTCCCATCAACCGAGCTTTCCAGCAGCACATCTAAGATACCATACTGTTGCAGCAGGACTGCCCCTGTAACTAGAGCTATATGAGTATATTTTCTTTGTCATGGGACGAAACTACGTTGTGACGACGATATTGGGAGCGCGGAACATGGAAGAGTTTGGGACGGTCATAAAGTATATAGATATCGTTGTAATCCAGAACAATTCAGATGATATTAAGATGCCAAATGTCCAACCAAGACTTTTGTCTAAAACGAGAACACCTAGCTGGCTGCAATGTCTGTGCAACTTGATTATGAAATATGCACAGAGGAGGAGACTTGAAACGATTTGCAAAAATAACTCCGCGCTAATGAAGAAAACAAATTCCGAAAATCGCGAATGTTGTCATGGCGACATGGAGTGTATTGGAGGCCGTAGGATGTGTGTCGGAACTTGGAAGTCGCTGTGCCAACTGCCAAAGTCATGATGGCATGAGGTTTTGTGTAACTACCCAAGTAAAGATGGCGAGCGGATGCCCAAAAACGGCGGGTTGACGGGATGGGAAGTCGTTGCTGTTTTTGTCCAGAATTTGCCACTCGCTTAACTGGCACGGTGTAGATGCTGGATCTGCGATCAAATAGACCCTTGCATGTCGATCCGAGCAATGAGCCCGTACCAACCATAGCCGAGTTTTGGCCAATAGAGTCTCGCAATTGGCAACAAGGCTGGATATCCAAAAACTTGTAAACCGGCTCCCAAAAAAAAAAAAAAATTCAAACAATTCTCCCATCTTCTCAATCTGCACCAGCGCCTCTCTCGAGTTGTGCCGTCCACTCCTTCTGAAACTCCCTTCCGACTCTCTCCAGCCTCGCGGCGGCTCTCCTGGCCTCTCTCGCTTCCTCAGACGAGCCCGCGACGACCACGCCTACCAACATAGGTGCGGCGTCGTCGGGGGACTGCTGCGTTTCGGTGTCTTCATCCGTGGTGCCCGACGTCATGGTATCTATGTCCTTGTGGGTGGTGCTCCGGCTAGACGGAACAGACGAGGAGGACTCGCGAGGGTCAAGATATGTCTGGAGTACCACGGCGCCAGAGTCTGGGTATTCGATCATGATGCGCTGCGGGCGGCCGAGGTGTGCGCGCTGAGCGGCCGTTTGGGAGGACAATGCGCTCGAGGTCAGGGCGGTTAGGGAGTCGAGGTGGGAGGGGGAGGATGACGAGGTTATCAGAGGCGTGAGGGTGATGTCGCTGAGGTGGATGGAGAGAGTGGGGTGCTGTGAGGGGAGATTGGCCATGACGTCGGTTTGGCATGAGTCGAGGGGAGAGAAGAGCGAGAAGAGGCGGGTTGGAGGAGAGGAGGAGGAAACGAGGGGGAATAGGTGTATTAGTATACGGGGACGGAGAGCCGCAGAGCAATTGTAAAGGACGAATATAAGCAAATGGGAAGAGAGAGAGAAGACCAAAGACGGCAGGAGGGGATACGATGGAGAGATGAAGTAGAGAAGGCTGAGCCGATCAAGTGGTCTGGCCCCGTTGGTTGGGTTTGCGCCATAGGACCATGGACAGAGGACCATGGACAGCAACGGTCAAGCCGGTGCAGAAGTGCACGTGTGGCCTTGTTCCTTGCTGGCAAGTGGAGGAGTGCGGCGGGTTAGCGTAGCGTCGAGAGTCGATTCTCGAGGTGCAGGCTGCCGGCTAAAGTGTTGGCAACTCGAGGACTCTGAAATGTTGCCAATGTTCGCCGGCTGTTGTAGATGTGGACGGGGGTTGCACGGTGCTGGGTGCTTGGCTGGGCGAGGGGGAGGCGCACCACCCGAGAGGGGGCAGCTGGGGTGGAATGCGGAATATTGAGGGGCGGCGGCTCGTGCATGCAGACGACCGGGAGATTTTGCTGCGGCAGCTGCGGGATGGGATGGCGCTACGGGAGCAGATGGAGTCGCGATAGTGGTGGACGGAGGGAGACGATTCATGTCGACATACATACGGAGTAGGTTTATATATATGGGGGGAAATGGAAAAGGAGAGGGGGCCCTGATGGTTTATTATACATGGTGGATGGGTTGGTGACGACACGACGACGTATTATTATTGTGTTGTAGTGGAGGAATCTATTTACGTGCATCCGCAGATGTACCATAGTATGTGCGGAGGATAAGGTAGCGCAAGGAAATATGCATGCATATCCCCTCAGGAAAGAGCGAGTGCACAAGCGCGAGTTGGCGACGGCGACAATTGTTAGTACTATTCCTCGTACCAGCCTTGTACTTACTACTAGTATAATAAATACGAGTTGCATGCATAATAGCCCTCTGCATAAAGTAAACATGAACAATGTTAGAACAGCATCGGATCTAGCTCCGTGCCCCCGTCTCCAAGTCTCCAAGCCTGGAACACGTGCAGCTCACCTTGAGTCTTTCTGCTCAACCCCGTCCTGCCAAGCAACCGGGATCCTGGGTAGATCAACAGGTTCAGCGTCCAAAAATACTCGCTCAAGGCCCTTGTTTTGCTTGGTTCTGGATTAGTATTTATTTTACTTGGGCGCTATCGAGCGCGCAGGTTTTTCATCCAATATTGTGACAGGCTATCGGCCCATTGCGGTGCCCCCCTCCCAATGCCAACCAGACACATTTGGCTCTTTAGCGATGGCCTCGTCTTGTCTTGCTTCCTGATCCTGGTCTTCTCCCCGAGGCCGTCCCGGGCCCATGCGGCTACGCCGTACAGGTACGAGAGACAACAGGATTTGTACTCGCGCGCCAGCTGTGCGGTTGGGGGCCACGTTGTGCATGAGTCGCAGTTTGCGGGGGCACGAGCTGATGGGGCCGGGCAATAGTTGCGGGCTAGACATACATCAGGGCTGACCGTCTGTGTGGTGCGTCTTGTGCGTGAACCTTTTGTTTCAGGCGTTGCGGATGGAACATTGGACTTTTTCTTTTTTTATTTTCGTTGGTGAGCGCTGGTCTGCCATGTGTCAGTGGTTCGTGCTCGTCTTGACTCGAGGTCAGAGAGAGGACATGGAATGAGGTTGGCACTAGGAAGTAGGAACCAGGCATGTGCTCGGTGAAATGCGGGGGAAGCGACAGGGGGAGCTAGCTATCCGTGTCGATCGATTGGGGGAAGCTGTTGTTTGGCCGAGTGAGGGCGAACATTGAATCCCTCTGAATGTGCGCAGGTCCAATTGATGTATTTAACCTACTTCTTTAATAATACTTAAAGATACTTAAAGATACTATATTATTAGGTATAATAAACTAATATATTTTTATATACTTAAGTATCTTTAAAATCTTAGTTACTTATTATTAGCTAGAACCCTGGCCCGTTACAAAAATTGGACCTGCGGACATTCAGAGGGATGGTACGTACTAGTAGTAGTAGTAATAGCTTTTTTTTTAACACTAGTACTTGATTTTTTTTGGTGGGCTTCGCTTCGCCCTCTGCGGTATTAATTGGACTTTTGCGGCGTTGGTGAGCATAAGTTTTTCTTGGCATGTTTCTGGGCAGAATTTGTGCCCTGTTGTTTCTGTGTCGAGGAGGTTTTGATGCAACGGCGCTGACTCGCCTGTACATATATGTGCCCTTGTTCATCAAGGTACATATATATGTACGTGCATCTGCTTTTGATGTTCACGTATTTTACTCGCTTGTTGCCGCCACGGCGAGCTGCCGAATACACCGGATGAAACAGGCGGCCACCAGGGATTGCGGTACGCATCTCAACGTGCCATTGCTGGTCACGTTGGCATGTATTCCCACTCGGATGATTGAGCTGCATTCACAAGGCTTGCTCTGCATATGGGGGACGGTCATGTACGACTGGAAAGCGTGCCCAACTTGCATAATATTAAGTGTGCTGCATCAGATTGTCGGAGCAATGCCTCACGAACAATGACTATGCCATTGATCACTTTGCGAATGTTCTTGCTATACGTACCACCATGTCATGCCCAAGTCTTCAACATTTTTTCGCTTACATGTCCAGTGTCATGTGTCATTAAAATCTCCGGCAGGGCAGGATTGGACACGATCAAACATCTCGACAAGAGAGATGACTCTGTAGGGCTGCTCTCTTTGCGGTGCTTTCGGCTGGATGGGTCAGCGGTCGATTGGTCCCTTTCCTTGGCTTTTGGAGTATGGAGGAAAATAATATTATCCGCATCACCAACTATGTGCGTTACTTTGTAAAGGTAGGTTTGTTATTGGATGGTTCCTCCTGGCATATATCCCAGCTGTTGAGCTAGTTGAGCCATGAGCACACATCCACAAGAACGATGTTGGGAAACTCCCAATAAACGGGCACCCTTTGACAGCCAATGGATAAAGAGACGTCTCATCCTATAACCACATGCAGGGGGGATTCAGACGAAGTAGCAACTCGGTCCGAATCAATCACCATGTCCCTTGGTAAGCCCATCACTGCGGATTGACCTACCCTGGAGCCCGCTGCATCTCCATGGGATTCGCCGTTTATCAACCCGCCAAGAGGACATGCTACAAGGCCGTTTATGGGCTTGAAACGGATTTAGTGACGCCGGTGTCGTTCATAAGTCAGTTAAGCCAAATATCGCTGATTTTGAAACCTGTCGCCCGATTTCAAACGACGATCAAACTTTATCTCGACGGTCTGCATAACACTGACCAGACGGAGGCATCCGTTGGCTGTGCCCAACCAGAGAACCTCTCCGTTTGAGCCAATGAGCAACGAAAAAAACCACAAAATAGAATACTGTGATATATATATACATATACATATGTGTGTGTATATATAGACACATACTCCGTACACCTTAGTAGGTGCCTAAATAAAGAAGACGCGCACGGCGCACACAATGTCCCCACGCTGTCACGGTTCACGATTCTGCCATACGTTGGCAGATGCAGCGCCAGAGTGGGGATCCGCGATTGCTGCTCAAAGTCGGGTTTGCTTGCCGGTGAGGAGACGCCCCTGGCAAACAATCACGATTGGCAACGTGAGTTTATGAAGCATGGCAAGAAGATTCACTGTGACTAGTCATCCAGCCAAGAAGCACGGTAGGTTGTACTGGAGGAGGGGAGGTGCTCCAAGCCAATGATGAGGATTCTGTCGTGAGCTGCAGTACGGGGTGTTGGATGCCCTTTGTCGCCCGACTTCGGAGTAACTGGGTTCTTTGCAGTATAAAGTGTCACAGCGTGGGAGAGGCATCTGAGTTGCAGTCGGCCATTCCGTTTGGCGGTCATGGGCAGCCAATTCATGATGGGGTTGTTCGGGTTGAACTGATTGGGGTGCGTGAGTCCCAAAAGGCCGGGAACCGTGAGAATGGGCAAGATATGTTGCCGAGGTCACTACGTGGTGTTTCCGGCCGTCATGGTCCTTTGCACGATGCGTTGGAGTGAGACAAGACATGCATGGGAAAGGAGAAGGTCTTTTTTCCTTTTCCCCATTTTTTCTTCTTCTTGTCGTTGTTGCTGTTGCCTTGTCGAAGAACCGTTCGAGTTGGCGGGTATTGTGTGCAATGTCTTGCTGCTGACGGACAGGGACAAGTTTATTTCTTGCCGTTGCTTCGAAGCTGGCTACTCCATATATCGAATGTACCGATTAGGTATGCATGTAAGGTCGAACATGGCTGGGCATCAATTGTAAGCGGCTCTTGGTTGGGAGCAGGCCGTGGCAAACGGCAACTCGTGGTTGGGAATCGAAGTGGGTGTCGGGAGAGAGATGTCTTGACAAAAGCCAGATGGATGGATGGTGAGAGATGAGCGAGGCATAGTCTGATGCAGGATAGACCATGGCATGGCACCACGGCGACGGCTGGGCTGGCGGCTGTCGATGCTCGATGCTGTTGCATGTCAAGTGCATGTGGTTGCTGGACTTCCGGCCAGTGCTTAGTAAATATTGGAAATGCCAGAGCCTTGGGGAGGCGTGGCCAACGTGTGCGTGGGGACTCTAGGAGCATTGGGAGCACTGGAGCACAGCAATGCAGCCTGTGGCCCCGGCCAGTCACGTCGTGAGCATCCACTGCGCAGCGCTCAAGTCACACCCTGCCTCCCAAGTTCTGGGCTGCGAGCGCCCTGAGCCAGGACCAGACTCCAGTGGCTCTACAGGCCCAGCCAGCACCTCTCGCGCGCTCTCTTTTTTTTTTTTTTTTTTAAATCCAAACCAGAGGCAGCCCGATTCATGCTGCCAAAATCTGGCCAGGCGCTCTGCTCCACCGTGCAGACGACTTGACTGGTTCTCCCTCCATCCACGCCCATGTCCACCAGTTGACGCCCGTGTTCCACGCTCAAGTGCCCGTGTCCACCACTTTAGCAGTCGACCTACTCCGTCAACAACACATCACCATCGTTGCCCGGCTTGTTCCTCTCGGATCCCCATTCCCGTCTTCTATTCCCTCCATCGCCATCTCGACTTGGGAGGCGAGTAATTCACGGGGCCACCTCTTAATTCATTTCTTTTTCTTTTTTTGCCCCAACCCCGCCGTGGACTTGACCTGTGTTCCGTCTTGTCTCCGCGCTCTAGCTTGAGACCACCGACCGCTGGGCATCCCTCCGTCAGCCTCTTCTTCGTCACAGTCTGTTCTGCGTCCCGTTTTTCGTTCGTCTCGCACCGCAGGGCCGGTTGCGCCATCCACCTTCTCCTCTACACCGGCAAAAAAGCTCGTAGCTATTGACGCTAGTCCCTATAGCCCGCCGCGCATGGTCTTCCTGCGTTGAGTGCGCCTTCGTCCTCGACGACCCCATCCGTCTGTCGTCTCTCGCAGTCTCTGCGAGGTCGACCAGTCCAAGCCGTTGACGCCAACAACCCACGCGACAGCATGCCTGCACCACGACGCAGAAAGATCGGCCACAGGCGCCGCGTCGAAGATGAGGGCGATGATGACGGCCGTCCTGATGCGCTGGATCTCGACGACGACTCCTTGACCGAAGGCTCCCTCACTGATGACGATGACGCTGGTCAAGATAGCGACACCAGCAACATCGATGAAGCTTCGCCAACCTGTCCCAAAGCCTCCGAGGCCACCAATGGCCCATCAGCAAAATCTGCCCGTGCCAACACAGCTGCTGTGGCAAATGGCAATGCGAAGCAAGCATCCGATACCGACATGATGCTTCATGGCCTATCCATCGCTGATCAGCCCGCACCTCCTCAGGAGATGCAGTTCGATGAGGTCGTCGTGTCGCCGCCCAAGTCCCCTTCTGCTCCTGTTGTTGTTAGCTCGGCCTCTGCTATGCGACAGCAGCCCGATACTCATGCTGAGCGGCGACGACAAGAGCATGAAGACTACAAACGCCGGAGAGACCAAGATCCCGCCTTTGTGCCAAATAGGGGGTCGTTCTTTATGCACGACCATCGACACGCTGGACCTGCCGCGAATGGGTTCAGGCCTTTTGGCAGAGGGAGAGGAAGGGGCGGCCGCTACGGTGTTGGCGGCCCCTTTGCCCCTTTCAAGTACGTCACTCACAATGGCTCCTTTGTGCCTTTCATTCCAGCTTCCCGAATGCATCCCTTCTCCGATATATCATGCGCTAACCTCCCCCAAGCAGCCACATGCAGCACCCCTCGGATCCAACGACGAATTCTCAATGGACTCACGACATGCATGATACTGTCGCCGATCCTGTTCCCCGTCGACCCCGACAGATGCCGGATGATGAAGGGCCACTCAACGGGAATGGTTTTGTTCCCACATGTGAGCCAAGTGCCACTCCCATCAACCGTATGCTGTCCACCGAGAAACACATTGGCAATGCTCAAGTTCGCGTAATGTTGCCAGGCATGGTGGAGCCGGCCGTCTTTCCCGGCATGCCCGTAAAGCAGTACACCAAGCTGCCTGATCACCGACCTCCTCTTCGACGAGACAAGCCTGTCCGAATCTCCTTGCCCGGTCATCCTCCGCGATACATCTTGCCTGCCCCTGACCGATCCTTCATCTTCATCCCCCGAGCCCAACGACCCAACCAGCAGCGTATGCGTGGCAAACCAAGGCCTACATGGAGCTCCATGGGTGGGTTTTCAAGGCGGACTAGTGTATTTGGAGGTAGCTACTACGGAAGTGCCTACTCGCCCAGCATCGCTCTTAGTCGCCGCTCGTCTGTCGCCCATGAGCGCGACTACATGTTTTCACCAACAGGATCTGTCATCTCGAGGCCCCCGATGCCCGCGGATAACGTCCGACCAGTCGTTCGACTTCCACCAAGCGCTGTACCTCAACCTCCTATGCCTGTGCAAGTACCAGCACCAGGGCCTGTCCATGTCGCTGCACCAGCTCTCGGGCAAGAACCCGTTCTCCTGCCTGTGCCTCAAGCGTCAGACCACCCAGCTGCTCTGCTTGAGTCGTCGATCAATGAGCTTCCACCACCGCAAACTCATCCGCTCCCTCAGAAACCGACGGTACAGGAGAACCGGCCAAACTCGATCCCTATGCATCAACCACGACCACAAAAGAACATTTCCGTGGCAGATATTGAGTCTCCTACAATGACACAGGGAGTTGGCTCTCAAGCCTTCCAGGGGGCTTTCCATCAGCAGGTTCCGGTGCAGGTAGCCAACGGCTATGGGCAGGAAGCACACGCACGACGACCGTCATATCCCTCCCAGCAGTCAACTGGAACACCGCTCTCTCATATTCCAGAGAGAGCTATCCATGCTGCGCCGTTCCAACCCAACACGTACGGCCAGCCACAATACTATGGCCAGCAAGTATACCAAACCCAGCAACAGCAGGGATATTTCTATGCTCCTGGGTACTCTGGGCCTAATATGGCGCCGACTGCGCCGGCACCTGGATTTGTCCCTGCTGCTCAGCCCGGAAACGTACCCGGAGGCTTCCCCCCTCCGGGCCAACCTGACCAAGGATCGGCTTCACATGGCCACGGACCAAATCCTTCAATCAGTTCGAACACAGTGGCTCAAGAAATGAATGGGATGGTTTACTATTACGATGCTAACCAAATCGCGTCGGTTAACCCTTACTCTACGTACTCGGCGCCTCAGGGGTACCAGCCCAGTGTCATGGGCATGGGAGGAATGGTGACGCCGAGCCCTGACGGATTTTATTACCCTCAGCATGCATCTGGAATGGTTTACTACCCACAGTAGGGCTGTGCTCCCTTCAACTACTACCATCTCGCCTTCCCTCAATCCCTAGCCCATTTTGCCGATCTAATACCTTCGTTGTAGTGTGCTGTGCTGCATCTTTTGTGAGGGGGAAGCAATTCTCTTTACTGTTTTGTCTTTATCTCTCTTTCCATTGTTTTCTCTATCCCCCCTTTCCCCCCAAATTTTTGTATCGGGGTTTGACATTCTGGGTATCATTTGTTTTGGGTTTGGTTTGCTGAAGCGTTGCGCCAAAAAAGAAATCATGGGTTTTTTTTTGACAAGAATTATTCCCCCCTTTCTTTCCTTTGAGACCGGGTTGTTACTGTGGAGGACATTCATCGCTTGCTGGTGGGCATTAGTCTCTCTTGTGTTGGGGTGAAGAAGTCCGGAGAGGGTGTTGCCGAGTGTTGGCAAGCCAGGTGGGCGATCATTTAGCAGCTCGGAGTGCAGAAGGGTTGCAAACAACAGCGGTTCTCTTGCAGGAAGCAGGGCATTGTTGCGGTTGTAGTTGTTGAGCTGGCTGGGGGCTGGATATCCTATAGTGTTTGTCGACTCAAAAAGCTCATACCGGGGTTGGTTTCCTTTGATTTTGGATGTGACCTTTTATTTTTTTTTCTCCTTTTCCTTTGACACGATTAGCTTATCACATCATTCTTAAGTCTGAAGCGGAGTTGAGATGCCTCCCCCTGTTGGTTGTAGCTGTTCATGGCAGCGGCGTTTTGGGTGTTGGGAGCATTATATAGGAAACCTGAAATGCAAAGGACTTGAGCTTCATGCCGCCAAAGTGACTTGTGAGCACTGGATTCGGCGCGATGCCTGGTGCGTGTAAACGAGAACGAGGGCCAATAAGCACATGGTTGAGATTTCTGGGTATAGAACAAAAGGCAAAAGGGCTACGGGCCGATGAGTAATGAATGTATGGTCAACTATAATCTTGTGCGGGTTGACGACCTGGCCCCCCCCTCGGAACTATCGGGAGCAGATGAACTGTCATTTGTGCGGCTCATGACTTGGGGATGATTTATTGGCCGGCCGCTCGATGATGTCAACCACCGGCCTAAAGTTCCCGGTACTTACTGGTCGGGTTCGACGCGAGAACGGGCGGGCTGGGCCAAGCTTATCTACAAGAGAAGGTTTGTGGATGGGCTCGACTTGCATCGGTGGGGTCGGTTGGACAAAAGCCTGTCCGCCGCCGGGGAACGCAGAAGACGGCGATAGTACGGAGTAGTATGTACTACCTTTTTTTAGGGGACAGGAAACAGGGCGGCCGACATTTGGAGTCTGGCTTGAGCTGCAATTGACTGCGTGTTTTTTGTTCTTGGTTCTGGAGACCTTTGCGTGACGGAGCTGAGCGTGGTGCACGTGTGCCGTTGAGAGTATGTTGCCCGGGCCTGGCACTTTGGAGTAGCATGTGGCTGTGTTTTGCTATGCCGTGTGAGCTTGGTGACGGCTATGCATACATACATACAATAGTTACATGCTCTGGAAAAGGGGGCGATGAACATCCACGGATCCACGGTTGCGCGTGGAATAGTACTACTTTGGGCTGTTGGTTGGTTTTGGGGGAGCTGGGGGAGAAGTTCTGGGGGGAGTTGTATTGACCTTGTGAAGACAGAATTTTTGCCTATATTAGGTATGTAGCTTTGTTATGTATTATTGGATCATCTTTTTGGGCGAGGCCATAGAGCTGTGGTGTGTGTGGCTAAGGACGGTCTTTTTTGTGCCGTGCCCATGCGATGGATATACGTATGGATGGCCCGGAGAGAAGGATATTTCTGGCGTTGGGTGTTGCCATTTTGGGGGAAAGGAGGGGGGGAAAGACGAGGTTTTGTGTATCGCGGTCGTGTTACCAGCGAGTTGATGTTTCAGTTACGCCATTGTGTTCGATTTAAGCAGGTGGTTCGGAGCAGAAGGGGCCACTTTTATGTCATTTTATGTCATTTTGTGTCAATGTTGCTGGATGCCTCGTGCGGAAAAGGCTACTTGGTTCGGCGGCTGCATGTAGCCGTCGTTGGAAAGGGGGGGTAGGGCCTTAGACTACTGTCACTATGCGTTCTCGATGCAAGTACAAATCGCATCCAATTTGAGGGGGAATGAACGGATTTATGTATGGGGTAATGTCCATCTACCCTAGCAAGGCGCATCAAAGCCGTCTGGGCCCGGAACTAAAGATAGTGTCTGGAGAGCTCCAAGCTTGAAGCTCGTGTGGGGTCACCGATGCGAGAGCAAAAAGCCAGGGTGCATACATGGGATATGGTGGTGCGGCCGCCTGTATCCCTGGCTTGCCAATATGAATTACTACATAGTGTATCTCTTTATTTATTTATTTATTATTTTCATACTGCTGGAAAAGAACCAGAATACTGCATGTTGGTGTCCAAGATGTAGAATGAGAGGGGCGAAGAAGTGGTAATATTGCTGGTCCTTAGTGAGCAAAAGTTATGCGCTGCCAGGAATCGGCTTTTGCACAACCCTTGGGTATTTGATCTGATCTCGAAAGTGGACTTGTATTCCTACTAGCTAAGCTAGCTCGTTACGCGCAAGATTCGAGATTCGTGCTTGAGGCTAAATTCTTGGGAGCCTCGCGTCGCTGCAGCCTATCTGCCGCCGCCACCAGCTGCCGCTCTCCGCGACACCCGTGGTGCGTGTAGGATGCGCAGCAGACCTGGGTCATGGGCAAGATTTATTTGCTAGTGCGGGATATTTCAGCTGGCGTGTCTTGGAATCATCAACACAACGGCTGGTGTCATGGCGTCCCGTTGCATGATGCTGTCTTGGGCAAAGTACCCAGGCGTGTATGCCTCGGACGGACAGGAATCGGGCTGTACTTATGTATTTTGATGCAGAGTACGGAGTACAGGATATCGCCGAGTAAAGCCATGTCAGTATGAATGCATGTCATGCGGAATTTTTTTTTTTTTTTTTTAAAAAAAATACATGCATGGTAGGCAGGCCTCGCTGACTAGGCCTAGGGTACGCCGTACGAAAAATGCTATTGATGACTTTTGACGATGATATGAAGAATCATGGATTCACGGATTCATGACCCCTGCACGGTCAAGTGGTGCTACTCGTTCGGGTAGCTCAGCCGGAAAAAGGTGGACGCGAAAGCAGCGAGTCTGTGGACAGTCTCCACTTTTGCATCTGCCACCAAAAGAGCGGGGAAGGGAGCGAGGACGGATGGGTCAAGGTTTGGAAATCGTGGGTGGATTTGTGTTTGCGCTGTGCTCACCGCATGGGGCGGGATTGGTCTTGTTTGGCACGTCTCCTGGTAAAAGACGACGTGATTTGGACAGGTCGCCGGCAACCAGGTGTTCTGTGCTCCGTCCTTAAGTACTACCTAGGTACCTGGGCAGCCAGTCCGCGGGCTACCTTGGGGCATCGTATCCCAGAGAGGACGCGCAAGGAGCGAATGGGCTGTGCCAACGCCAGAAAGTTGCAGAGTGGGCAGATGCTGGTCCGATTCCGCATTTCGTGTCAGGGCTTGATGCATTTGCAAGGCAGCCAGGCGTCGAGGCAAGCTGCGGTTGTGCAAGCGTTGTATCTCGACTCTGGCACTGGATCAGTCACATCGCGTTGGATCGACAAGCTCGAGACCTTGCCTTGCGGTTGGCTGCGTGGCTGCTTGGCTACACTTGACTTGATATATCCCCACTCGAGCCATCCAGAGTCCAGACGTACGCTGTCCCTTTGTTGTGCCAGACCTTGTCTTGTCAACTTGTCTGGTCTGCCTTGGGGGCCCAAATTCATTGGTCTTGCTGCGACATTGGAACCAACCTGACAGGCGACAAACGACGAGACGACCCAAGCTGTCTTGGTACTCCGTACTCGGTACAGAGTCAATAACTACCTAGGTACTCTGGTACTAAAGACGGGTCAAAAAGCAAACAGGACCGCCTCGCAGACGTATAATTCGCAAGCTCATACTCAGTACGGAGGGTTGTAGTAGTAATGGTGGTCACTGGCGCCCGTCGTGACCAAGCCACCCCTTTCGCTGTTGGCTCGGCCTTGCTCGCTCTTATGATTAAGCTCGCTCGCTGTTGCTACTTGGGCTTGATGCATCAGACTAACTCCATCATACACGACATGCTGGGGTCTGGGTGGCTCCAAGTCTCATGTTTCTCACCTGACGCGGAATTGGAATTGACACGGAAGGACCAGACTCGTCCCGGCAGCCCGGATGTCTTGGTGTTCTCGCCGAGGACGAGCTCGAAATTCACGGGCCAACACGACAGACGTTGTCCATCAAGGGTAATCAGACTGTTGGAAAATTGAAAATACATACCCGAACGTGGGGCAGGGAGTAAAATGATGGAAGCCTCATGCTAGTACTTGAATCTTGAGCACCCCGGAGCGCCCTTCGTCACCCTTGACCTCCGACAAAGCATCGAACCAGGAGTTGATGGACTTGATTGCCGTGACCCCAGACGCCCCTTCTGCTCCACTGCTGCACTCGAGGGCCACAGGGCGTCTTTAGTTCCACAGCTCCCCAAATCCGTGCGCGTCCACATCAATTCATTAGTACCAGCTCTCCCCTCCGCATTCCTCTCCAGCCCTGGAACAGTGAACCACTGGGCCACTGGACCAGACCAGCACTTTAATAAACACTCCAAGGCCCCTCAAGCTTACTGAGATGCTGCATTGACATCTTGCATCCTGATTCTCAGAGCTCAGTGCATGCCCACAAAACAGCCGTGTGACGCTGCGAGCATTCGAGTATTTAAACAGCACGATTTCATTCTCCTCCCCGCCACCGACAGCCTCGGCGTTTACAATTCGCCTCTTTCGACAGCTCTCCTCGTCCTTCGCCGCCGCCGGGCACTGTAGCCGCGTAATTGTCATAGCTGCCTCTTGGCCCCGAGCCTAGGCACTGGAGGTACTAAAGTACTTAAGTGAGTGCCCTGCCCGCCCACGCACACACGCAGGTACTCCACTCTCGCAGCCCGCTTGGAGAGCTCAGGTGCCTGCCACTTTGAACCACTTGCACCTCGCAGTCACCACTTCCCGCCAGCACTTTAGCACTCTCCGCCAGCCCCCCCCTAACATTGAATCCAGAACCCCAGTGTGGTGCTACCAATATTAAGCGGAGTTGATTGGCCTCGACCCCATCGATTCGTCACCGCCCTGTCGTAAGTCCATGCTGTCCCCGACCGCCGGTCTCGATACCGCTTCATCCTTGACTTCAACAACACCAACGCAGCATCTTGCTGACCTTGCCATTTGCACAGACACTGCATTCATCGTCAACATGTCGTCGGTTTCTCATGCTGGCCCCGATGCCATGGTCACCATCAAGGTGACCTTCGAGGGTGTCACTCGCAGGGCAAAGATGCCTCTGCGTGAGATGGTCCCTCGTGTTCTCGAGGAACACGTAAGTTTGCTGTCAACCGCGAATCCCGAGTCAAAGACAGAATCTGCCTTCCTTTTCAACGCTTGCTCACCACGTCCTTTGTCAGATTCGAATATTTCTGCAAATCCCCACCGATACCAAGATCATGATCGAGCGTTACTCCGACTCTGCCGCTGCCTTTGTCATGCTAGATGCCTCCAACATGCCTGTCTACAAGCAGCTGTATAGAGCCGCCAAGGCAAAGTCGAAGCTCAAGCTTCGTGTGTCCGTCTTGCCCCAGAGCGATGCATCGTCTCCCAAACCCGTCACTATCGAAGACGCCTCTGAGTCTGCCCAGACCACTCCTATCGAGAAGCCTGAGCTTGCTAGTGCCAACCCAACGCCTCTCGATGCAGCCAGCTCTGCCCGCACCACTCTCACAAAACAGTACGACGCAAATCTGTTGCAAGAAGCCGCCAAGATTATTCAGGATCATCAGGCCGAGTTCCATAATCACATCAGACAGGTCATGAAGTCGACCGATGAACTCGCCAGCCTCACTTCCCAGATGGCCAGCTGCCAGCCATTCACTTCCACATCAAATGCTCCTGAGCCATCCGAGTCACTTTCGCCCGTCTGCCCCGCCACCGGCGCCATGTTCGCCGTTTGCTGCAACAGTTGTGAACAGAGCATCCCGGATGCTCACTATCACTGCTCTACCTGTGACGATGGCGATTTCGACCTGTGCCAGTCTTGCGTCGACCAGGGCATTACCTGCTACAGTGATGACCACTGGCTGATTAAGCGTATCATGAATAATGGCCAGATTGTTAACAGCACAACTGAGACCATTGCTCCCAAACTCAAGCTCGTGGCCAACGCGGCCCCCAAGGACGACGCAGCCAAGGTAGATGACTCGGAGAAGGAAATCGTTCTCCCTGAGCTATTTGAGAAACAGACCCTTCCCCCGGCCGAGTATTTCTGCACCAGACTCGCGAAACCCGTCACCCAGCGTGCAATCGCTCGATTTGCTGCTGTGGGAAATATGCGCACATGCAACCAGTGCGTTCGAGGTGAGTTCCCGTCTACTTTGTCCTGTTCTTGAGATTGTTCTTGTTGCAATCCGACTTTGGGAGAAATTATCCTACTGACTGACAGCATCACACAGAACTGCCTGAGCGCGAGTTTCTTCACTGCACTGATTGTGAGGATTATGACCTCTGCCAGCCATGCTTCGCCAAGGATGCCCACGGCCACCACCCCAAGCACGCCTTCACAGCTGCAGTGCCAGGCACTGAGATGCCTACTCACATACGAGTCAAGATGAATTCTGGCCGAAACCAGGTCCACCACGCCATCTGTGATGGATGCGATGCTGTAAGTGACACGCACGAAGCACTGGGTTTTGCAAGAGTTTGATTCTAATGACTGGAAACCACACAGTACATCACTGGGGTCCGTCACAAGTGCCTCGACTGCCCCGACTGGGATTACTGCGCCGAGTGTGCCGAGAACGCTCACTTCGTGCACCCGAACCACCGATTCGCAGCTATTTATGAGCCCCTTGCGGATCTTCACACCTCTTTTCTCTCCCAGCCTGTGCACATGGGCATCTGCTGCGATGGACCCTTGTGCAGTGCCTCTAATGCCATAACCTCCTACATCCGAGGCATCCGCTACAAGTGTGCTGTGTGTCACGATCTCGATTTCTGTGCCAACTGCGAGGCCAGCCCTGCCAATGACCATAACAAGACACACCCACTGATCAAATTCAAGACACCGGTTCGTCATGTCAGTGTCACCACGACTGGTGAGCACCAGGACGGCAAGCGTATGCCTGCCATGGGCGACCGATCCAGCACCATCTCCAAGGCTACTGAGACCGTTGGTTCTTCAGCCACCAACGCTGTCAATGCCGTGCAAACCGTCGTCGATGTGAAGCCTACTGAGGCAGATATCCCACCACTGGTCCCCTGCGAGAAGCCACTTGCCAAGTCTGAGCTTGATTCTGTCGTAGCTCTACCGGCTCCGACGACCGAAGTCAAGGATGAGGAGCTTCGTGCTGTGTTCCTTCGTGATACTGTTGCAGATGGTACCATCTTCCCCCCGAACCACGTGTTTGAGCAAACTTGGGTCCTTCGAAATGAAGGCGCTACTTCCTGGCCCGCTGGGTGCTGTGTCAAGTATGTTGGCGGTGACTACATGGGTCACGTTGACTCTTCTCACCCGGCTGGTATTTCTGAACTTGTCTCTGCCTCTGAGTCTACTATCTGCTATGCTCCTCTTGCTCCCGGACAAGAATACTCATTCACCGCTCTGCTCCGTACACCGATCCACTCGGGTAAGATGATCTCATACTGGCGTCTTACAACTCCTGATGGCATGCGATTCGGACACCGTCTGTGGTGTGAGGTCAATGTTCGAGCGGTTGCCGCTCCTGAAGCCAAGCCACAGGCTCAGTCCTCTACGGCTTCAGTCAAGAACGAGCCCGTCGGCGAGCCCAGCCAATCCAGCAGCGTAATGATCTTCCCCAAGCTCGAGAAGGAATCACCAAGTGCCAGCGTGCACGAGGATGCCGAGACCGAGAGTCCTGTTGCTTCCGCCGAGGATGGCTTTGAAGGGTGTGACGAGGACGATGAGTGGGATGCTTCTGAGGATGGCTTCCTGACAGATGAAGAGTACGACATTCTGGATGCTTCAGACGAAGAGTTTCTGGAAGAGCAGGAGAAGAAGCTTTTAAAGAAGTAGATATGCGCTGTATCACTGCGTGAAGACCAGCAGCAGTGCTCGCCGATGGGTATGTTTGCTGTTGTTTCTGTGTTGTTATATTACCGGCTGAACTGTAACTTTTCTTTGCGTTACTTTTATCTGCCCCATCTGAGGGTGCTTGGGGCTAAGATCATCTCCTCAAGTCTGTGGTTCTGCTGGCAAGGACTTTTTTTATCAATCCAAGCCGAGCGGGACACATGGGACATAAGACGGGGAGAAAATATCACTCGTTTACTTATCTAGGTCACCAGATAGGATTTTAAATCGACCTCTTGGAATTGCGCAGATGTGAAAGAACTGTGCTTGTTTTGAAATTGTAGTTTTGTCTCGTTGTCTACCAGACTAGACAGGAATTACGGTGATAAGCATCCCTTTGGGTGTTCGAAGGTGCCGATTGCGTACCGGGCCCGCTTTGTCTGAGATACCTAGCAGATACCTGGTTTAGTGCGTATAAATATGTATTTTTTTTATATTAGTGTGTATAAATATGTATTTTTTTTATATATTTATTTATTTAATTATACTAGCTTGCTATTTAAAGCTTTAGTACCTCTATTATAAAATATTACAAGAAAAATATAATTAAAAACCTATAATTATCTTATTTTTATACTAGCCTCTTATTAGGTTTAGTATATTTTTATTTATATTATTAAAAGGTTAGTATTACTAACCTAATACCTGGTTACCCTAAAGAGGTTTTTTTGCTTTTTTTAGGC
>NW_011942160.1:2831984-2832066 GCF_000187425.2 Metarhizium robertsii ARSEF 23 | reverse complement strand
TACCTAACCTGGTTTTATATTATTTAAGGTATAGCTTTATACTAGGTTTAATAGTATTAGTTTTTTACCTTAATAGTTTTAT
>NW_011942160.1:2830962-2831884 GCF_000187425.2 Metarhizium robertsii ARSEF 23 | reverse complement strand
AGGAGCAGTAATTTATTCTTAACCTTATAAGTAAGCCAGGCTATAACCGTGATCTTTATAATTTTACCTATTATGCTTAGTAGGGATATTAGCTATTACCTTTTAAGGGTATAATAGTCCTTTTTTTTCTTCCTTGGTTTTTTAAGAACTACTATATATATAGCCTAGAATTACTTTAAAAACTATCCTATTATATAGCTTATATTAAGAAGTATTATAATTATTTTTATTACTAGTTTCTTATATGCCTTAATAAAGCTTATAAGTAAGCTATTTTTACCTAGTATTTTCTAGCTATTAATTTTACTTATTATTTCTTTAACCTTCCTAAAAGTAAAAGGGGTCTAATCTAGGCCCTTATTAATATACTCCTGGTTAGCTTTTATACTAGCTTTTAAAGGCTTTAATTATAGTTCTAGGAAAAACTTTACGGCTAGGGCTTTAGCTTAGGCTTTATAGGTATTAGCTAGGAGTAACTTAAGTCCGCTTAGGTTTAGGTCTAGGATTTATTTAGTATCTGGTTATTAGTTGCTTTATAGCCTAGCCTACTTTTTAAGGTTCTAAAGGCCTTTAAAGCCTTTTTCCCTGGCCGTGTATATAGCTTTTCTCTAAGCTTCTTACCTAGCTTTATATATAATATAGGTTTAGGCCTTATACGTAGCTAGTATAGTGTTCTAGTTAGCTTTGGTTTGCCTAGACTTTTATTATTTCTTAGCCTTTTTTGCCTTTTTATTTACCTTATTAACCTTTAGGTTTTATTAGGGGTTTATACCGCTTTTTTTACTTTTTTACTTAGGGATTATAGCTTTTATAATAGCTTAAAGTTATATTATAAGCTAGTTTATATATTTATTTACTTTCTTAAAGGTTTAGGGTATAGCTGGTTAGTTTTTAGTATAAAGCCTGAACTTTACCTTAGCTT
>NW_011942160.1:2814754-2830862 GCF_000187425.2 Metarhizium robertsii ARSEF 23 | reverse complement strand
TAGTATCTTATTTATTATTATACTTTTATTATAATTAAGATATAATATTATTATAAAGGGTAAATAAGTATAAGGATTTTAAATCTAAAGTTAAAATTGATTTTAGGGGCGGTTCTGCGGCGTAATTAGAGTGCGAGGTAAAACGCGAAAAATTCATTTTTTTTTTTGTATATATAAAGATAAATAGTACTTATATCTTTATATAATATCCTAGTATATTAATGTATCTCCTATATTAAGACTTTTAATTGGTTAAAATCCTTGTTCGGTATAAAATCGGCACCTTCGAACACCCAAAGGGATAGTCGAGTCGTCGATGTCTTGGTAATAAGGTGGCGTCATCAAAGTGGAAAACTGCAGCCGAAGGAGCTCAGAGGACAGATCATGTGACGAATAGTATTCCGTGACACGATAAGCCACTCGTAAAGACAACATGTCATTACCGTAATTCCCAGGCGGATAGAGTAGTACGCGACTTGCGTGACCATTCCCGTAGGAGTATCCTGGGATAATCGACGTATACCCGGTTTGCATGGCACTTGACATTTTGATGCCTCATATTTGAGGTGACTAGTGTAGAAGTGTAAGGCCTCCAGGTTGCCGCTGCGGTCGCACAAGGGTTCTTGATTCACTCGATTCCCGCGAGCGGGCGGGCCGGCGACGAGGTCAGGTGGGTCGACTTGGAAGAGTCCCAGCCAACCATAGCAGCCGGTGACCCCCTCGCCGTGGTGATGAGTGTGGGTGCAGACTGAAGGCACCAGACTCGACCTTGGCTGGCAAGCTGGTCTGTGGTCAGACCGTCAGAGTGGGTGGCTGCCCATACGTTTTCCTGCTTTTTTGCGTGCTTTGGCGGCCCCGAGTGCAGTGGCCATGCCGAGTCGAGTCGTGTCGAGTCGAGTCGAGGTCATCGAGCAAAAGTCTGGTTGCACGCACTCCAGTAGTAGTACTCGGTACTCCATACATGTATTATCTACCTAGAGGACCTACCTACTGTAGGTAGGTTCTTATGTAGTTCCCAGAAACTCGGAAAGGGCAAAGGGGCACACACTGGCAGCACTTGCACCTGCACCCTGCACGGCCAGCCCGCGCTAAAAAGCCACCTGGTTTCTCTCATACTCGGTCGACTCGCTCTTACTCGCTCACACTCGCTCTCCTCGCAACCCGCAACCCGCAAACCCGCAAAAACCACACGGCGCGTCCTGGCCTGCGAACCGATGCGACTGCTTCTTGCGCATCTGTGCCCATCCCTTGTTCGCAGAGACCATTGTCAATCATCTTTTTAGGTTGCACGGTTCTTTGCAAGCCTGTTAAAGCCGCTTGCTGGTTTGGCCGTTCTGCTATTTTGGGCCTGGCGGACTCTTTCTTCTCCTTTGCTCCTAACCTTCGGCCCCAGAAAAAAAAGTTTCCTGAGCGTCCGACACGAACCCATCAATACTAGGGGCAACTCGACTCCTCAACCTGACGACGACTCGAGACAAAATCTCATCCTCGTCGTGTCATTTGTACCGAATCTACCTTTTTTTCATCGCCTCCCTTTCATCTCCTTTATTGAGCACGCTCTCTCGTCGACCGCTGTCCTTGCCCTCCCGCCCTTAACTTCTTCCTCTCCTTCGCCACTAGAGAATGGTCACCTTCTCCATTCCTGGCGACGATGTCGTCGAACCTACTACCAATGGTACTCCTAGATCTCGACCTCCGCTACCATTTGCAAAGCGCGCGTATGCTACTGCGTCACCTTTTGGTAGTTCTTCCGCAAAGCGCCTGGGGACGCCTCATACTTCATCAGCTAGGAAGCTGTTGACGACCCGCGACGAGGCCCCAGCCAGCAGTCTCAACCAAAGTTCCATCGCCACGGCACGAAATATCTTTCGAGCATCCACCATCACAGAAAGCCCACCTACTTCTTCGTTCTCCCCGAGTATCCCCAATAGCACGATGAAAAAGGTCTTTGCTCCTGGTGCTACTCCAGAGCCGTCGCGAATGTACCGCAACTCCATCGCACAGGCCACGCCCCGCGGCATGGCGGCCAAGACTACAAACAAGGAACTGTTCCCGATGCGCATTGCTTCCCCCCCGCCAGAGTTGACGGGTGAGGTATTGACCCAAAAGGTTCCCAAGGAGTGGAACGCCAAGGGCTCCATCTACGCGGACCAGTTCCTAGCACATCTTTGCCCCCCCGAACTCGATGAAGAGCAGCGCCGCCAATTCTTCTGTGTTCTCGATTTAAGGCGGCTGAAATATGCTGCAAACGAGATCTTTGCCAGAAAAGATTGGAAGTTGAACGTCATCAATTTTGCAAAGGAGTTTGAGAAGAGCCGAAGCATCATTCTTCTTCGATATGGCTTGTACGAATTCCAGAACGTCAAGCCATCCAAAGATGTCCTCAAGAGGTGGCGTCGTGAGCATGGTCTGCCGGAGCCAGAGGACGAAGAAGAATCCGAGGCGACCCCTTCGAAGACCGCCCCATCCAAGAAGCGAAAGGCTACCGAAGACTACTCAGAAACGCCGGCCTCGAAGGGCAAGCGTCGAGCTGTGGGCGACGATTCTGAACCCGTGGTAGCCCCTGTTGCGACCACTCCGGCCCCCTCCGTCGGCAAGAACAAGAGGAAGGCATCGGTGAGCGAGGAACAGCCCTCAAAGATGCAGAAGCCGACTCCTTCGTCTGCCAAGTCGCTATTGGAGAAGATTACCAATAATACCAAGACTGCTGAAGGGTCAACTGCTGCTCCCGCGCCGAAGCCGAAGCCCTTCAGTGCCAACAAACCAGCGGCAAGCAGCAGCTTGGCTCGCACTGTCTTCACCAATTTGAAGCCTCCTGGTACTCAGGCGGGCCACGGAGGCGCTGGGAGCAACATTTTTGGCTATTTGTCAGATGCCAGCTCCGCTAAGAACAGCGGCGTCGATGCTGATGCCGAGAGTGAATCCGACTCGGACCAGGATGGTAGCCAAGAGGCTGGCCAAAGTGATGAGCCTAGTGTTGTCGCTAGTGGCGCTGGAGATACTGGATCGCAGATTGGAGCCAGCTTGTTCGATCGGGTTACAAAAGGAAGCGATGGTCAGCCCATCCGTATTGAGGAGAAGATCGAGGTGTCCGAACCTGAGCCAGAGTCGGAAGCCGTTTCTGAAGCCGTTTCTGAGCCAGTCTCGGAGAAGCCGGCCGTTACAGACCAGACTTGGAATCCATCGACCACGCCCATCAAATTTGCGCCATCTTCTACTCCTGCCGCTGCTGGTTCCGTTTTTGGCACTTCGGGGGCTAACTCTGGAAGCACCATCTTTGCTCCCAAGGCGACTGCGGCGTCCAATTTCTTTGGTACCACAAAGAAGGAGCAGCCAGCTGCCAAGGAGTCGTCGACGGGGGCCAATGCGAGTGATGGCGGCGAGTCGGACAAGGAGAACGAGTCGCAATCGTCTAAAAAGAGCCTCTTTGACACCAAGCCCGCGGCAGCACCATCACCTTTTGGCTCGTCACTTCAGTCTAAGCCAGCCGCAGCCGAAGTACCAAAAGCTGCTGAAGCCCCCAAACCGGTCGCTAATCTCTTCGCAGCCAAGCCTGATGCTGCGAGGCCTGCCGAGACGACAACAACAACCAGCGCATCCAACCTGTTTGGTCAGGTCAGCAAACCTGCCGAGTCAACCTCATCCACCCTGTTTGGAGCCAAACCCAACGAGCCTGGGAAAGTTGCAACTGCTGAAGGCCCCAAGCCCGCAGCCAGTCTGTTTGGCAATACTTCTTCTTTTACAGCCGCGCCTGCAACAGGCAATGCTGGAACTCTCTTCGGATCCAAGCCTGCCAGCACTGCCAGCGGCATTTTTGGAGGTGGTGCCGCGACTCCCACTACACAGCCGCAGCAATCTTTGTTTGGAGCCGCGCCCGCAGCCACGACCGACTCAACTGCTGCCAAGGCAGACACGCCGAAGCCATTTTTCAATTTTGGTGGCAGCAATACCGGGGCTCCATCTGCGACTGCATCCAAGCCTCAGTTTAGCCTGCCACAGTCACCTCCCTCTGGCGCTTCGGGAAACAATATGTTTGGTAGCCCCATGAAACAGGATGACCCGTCTCCCGCTAAGAAGAAGATATTTAATGGTGGTAATGCGGACGGAAGCTCAGCTCCTTTGTTCAATTTTGGTGCTACCAGCCAACCGCCAGCCTCTACGTCTGGTATCTTTGCGGCATCATCAGCACCTGCGCAAAATGGTAGCACCGCCAGCGCCGCCCCCATCTTTGCTGGTGCATCGTCAAACACTGGTTCCGGCTCAGCCGGCTTCACCTTCAACTTTGGCGGCGCGAGTACCGACGGAGCAGCAAAGGGCAGCTTCAACAACCCCTTTTCCTCGGCAGGCGGCAACAACGCTACGGCGGCGGCTGCGCCTGGTTCCGGGGCTACCTTTCCCTTTGCCGCTGGATCTACGCCTGCTGGAACTTCTCCCTTTCAGTTTGGTGGCAGCAGTGGCAACGCATCCACGTCAACTGGCACCGGTGGCCTGGTGTTCGGAGCAAACCAAGGTACCAACAATGCAGCTCCCATATTTGGTGGCGCCTCGGGATCTGGCAGCGCTCCTTCTTTCAATTTCTCGGCTGGAGGCGCCGCGCCACAGGGGACTGGTTCCGTGTTTGGTTCCAACCAAGCTGTCCCGGCCTTCAACCTCCAGCCGCCAGCTGGTGGATCTACAACCACCGGAACCAGTAAGTCTCCTTTTCCGAACCGGAAAATTGCGCCGCTAAAGCGACGGGTATAGACTCTCCGTTGAACTTCGGGGGCGGCTCAAGCTTGGCCACAACGCCGGCTGCTGGGACTCCGGAGCCCTCAACGCAAGCAGACACAGCCAAGGATGGCGAAGCGACCAACGAAGATGGCGAGAAACACGAGCAGATTAACCTAACGGACGGCGTCAACGACGACGAGGAAGTACGCCATGAAGTTCGAGCCAAGGTTCTCAAGTTTGTTCCCGCATCTGAGAAGTCGGATGAGGATAAGCCCAAGTCGAAGAGCCCTTGGTCCACGCAGGGAGTAGGACAACTGCGGCTGTTGCAGCATAAAGAGACAAAGCTTGTCCGACTACTGTTGCGTGCGGAACCGCGTGGCCACGTGGCTCTCAACCGTGCACTGCTGCCAAACTTGACATACAAGGCCGATGAGAAGTATGTCAAACTGACAACGTCAAACGAGAAGGGAGATGGGTTGGAGACGTGGATGATTCAGGTCAAGACAAAGGACCTTGCCAAGGAATTGGCAGAGTCGCTGGAGAAGAATAAGGAAGCCAATAAGAAGTAAAGTAATTAAGTTAATATGGTCCGAAGAATGAACGAGCATTGAGCATAGGAAAGGCGCATGCCAACATTGCTAGTTGGATTGGTCATAAAAACAGGTAAGGTATAGGGAGCATCAAATCACCGGCGTTGTTAGAGCATTGCAATCGTCACATTTGTTTTTGAGATTCTCAAGATGTGGTATATGGTAGTGGAAGTGTATATTTTCTGTAAAATGGAATATTTACTGCTTGAAGCTTTGTGTCTAGGCCTACGGAGCCCATATAATTGATATCTATTTACACGTAGTTGTGAAACGCGGGGGCGGGGTCCCATCCATCCATGTCCACGACTAAAAAAAATGCTCCCACAGAACGACAGAGCAGCTCCAAACCAGACCAGTCGCGTCGTCGCGTCTTGGGTCGACCGCCGGGCAACCTTGAGCTTGCAACGTTCTTGTGCAGCCAGCCACCATGCCACGGTTTGTTCTCCCCATCCGGAACCTACTGGCCGTTGCAGTATTCAGCTGACTCGTCTCTAGGGAGATTATCACCATTCAGGCCGGACAGTGCGGCAACAGCAGTACGTAATTTTCTCCCCTTTGGCTCTCTGTCCGCCTCATGGCGGTGACGTGACCATGCACCATCCATTCCCATCCCCCGACCTGCGTTGCAAAGTTGCTCTCGACACGTTGGTGGGACTTTTCAGGAGACCGAGGCCGATGCTGACGGGAGTTTTACTCGCCCTTTAGTTGGCAGCCAGTTCTGGCAGCAGCTGTGTCTGGAGCATGGCATTAGCCAGGACGGCAACTTGGAGGATTTTGCGACCGAGGGCGGCGACCGCAAGGATGTGTTTTACTACCAGAGCGACGATACGAGGTATATCCCGCGGGCGATTCTTATTGATCTTGAGCCGAGGGTAGGTTTTTTCTAGGGGCCTCGCTTCGCTCGCTTTGGCTGGGGGGTGGTTTGTCTGGATGATTCTCAAATGTCCATGTTTCTGTCTACACGAGCGTGGCAAGGAGTTGCTCTTCCGTTCAGATATGACGAAGCGAGGAGTGTTCGAATCTACACATCAACCCTCCCTCATCCGCGAGCGCAGCGAGGAGCAAAACCAAGGAGTTCAAACTGACAAGCGCAGGTAATCAACGGCATCCAAACCGGCCCCTACAAGAACATCTACAACCCAGAAAACTTTTACGTCGGCAAAAATGGCGTGGGCGCCGCCAACAACTGGGGCGACGGTTACCAGTCTGGTGAGGCTGTTTGCGAGGACATCATGGAGATGATTGACCGCGAGGCCGACGGCAGCGATTCCCTCGAGGGCTTCATGATGCTGCACTCCATTGCGGGCGGTACGGGCTCCGGCCTAGGCAGCTTCCTCCTGGAGCGGCTGAACGATCGGTTCCCCAAGAAGATTATCCAGACGTATTCCGTGTTCCCGGATACGACGAACTCGGGTGACGTGGTGGTGCACCCGTACAACAGTATCCTTTCGATGAGGCGGCTGACGCAGAATGCGGATTCGGTCGTGGTGCTGGATAATGGGGCGTTGTCGCATATTGCGGCTGATAGGCTGCATGTTCAGGAGCCGAGTTTTGGGCAGACGAATCAGTTGGTATGTTTTTGTTTTTGGTTTTATTTTGGCTTTGTTGAGAGGGTGGATATTCGACTTTTGTTTTTGGCCTTGGGTTTGTGGTCTGGAAGGGAGCATCGTGTTGTTCCAAATTCTGGACTGTGAATTTTGTCGAAAAAAGGCCCTCACTGCTTGATTTTACGTTTTGCAGTGGAGAATGATCAGAGACAAAGCCGTTGCTAACGTGAATAGGTTGCTACCGTCATGTCGGCCAGCACCACGACTCTCCGATATCCAGGCTACATGCACAACGATCTCGTCAGCATCCTCGCGTCCCTCATCCCAACTCCTAGATGCCACTTCCTCATGACAGCCTACACCCCCTTCACAGGCGATCAAGTCGAACAGGCCAAGACTGTGCGAAAGACTACAGTGCTCGACGTCATGCGCCGACTCCTCCAGCCTAAGAATCGCATGGTCTCTACTGTTCCCGGCAAAAAGAGCTGCTACATTTCCATCCTGAACGTGATCCAGGGCGAAGTTGACCCCACAGACGTCCACAAGAGTCTACTGCGTATTCGAGAACGTAGACTGGCGACGTTTATACCCTGGGGTCCGGCGAGCATCCAGGTGGCCTTGACCAAGAGGAGCCCTTACATCCCTATGAGCCACAGAGTTAGTGGGCTCATGCTTGCTAACCACACGAGCATTGCGACTGTATGTTCTTCACAACCCAATGACGGACTTTTCGGATAATGTATTAACACTGTGGGCAGTTGTTTAAACGCATCGTGAGGCAGTACGATGGTATGCGCAAGCGCAACGCCTTCATGGAAGGGTACAAAAAGACGGCTCCTTTTGCAGAAAATCTCAACGAGTTTGATGAGGCGAGGGAGGTGGTGGCTGACTTGATTGCCGAGTACGAAGCTGCTGAGGATGCGGATTATTTAAGTCCTGATAATGGTGAGAAGGCGACCTCTGCGGAGACGGATAGGAGGATGGGGTGAGGCGGAAGATTTAGGTTTGTGGTTTAATGAGGAATGGGTTTGGCGTTTAGGTTACGTTTATATACTGCTAGGCATGCATTTGATGAGGTCATGATAGATTGATAGTTAACTCCTACGTCTGTTCCTATTCTGTGTCCAGTCACGATTGTGTTGTTATATTACAGTCTGGCAGAATATATTTACCCACCGTGAAGTATACACTCTCGAGGAAAACACAGTACACTCATCGCGATGCGTCAAACACACTAGCTGAGGTAGTGAAGACACCAGGGAGCTAGTTGAAATGAAATGATAACACCATGTACGTACTAGATTATCCTCATCGCGGAGTGATACATTATAGCATAAAACGTAATAGCCAGGTATCTGATCTGGTTAAATACGTTTTGCCTCCCACCGTAGGAGCGTGTTGAAATGTGTATGTTATGGTAAACACTTGGTGCAACTCGTATCAATTGGGCCAGTCTACCTGCCTTGACTATTTATTAAACGTCAAAACGAAACCTGCATCTCAAATCTAGAGCCACGATGTCTGTACCTCCTCAACGCAAACTTTTGACTCCGATCGGGCTCTGGAATAAAAGAAAACATCCGCGGTCAATTCTCAAAAAAACAACAACATTCTGTCTGTATACTTATTATGGCATCTCAGTTTGATAGAGTGCGGTTAGAAACTCGGAGAATAAGAACAATTTTAAAATGCTTCAGCACTTATTTATAGTCGACGTTGACGGATCCCATGGTTTTACCATCGACTTCTAGAGAAAATGTCATGATTGCAGACTCCAGAGAGATTACAAGATTGTAGTGCACTTCGTAGCTAAATAAACATGTTAAAACAAGATCATGACCTTTGGTTTGGGCTCCAGACGTACTAGGCCACTCCATGCGGGTCTGAAAGGAATACGTCAGTCAGCGTTTGGTTAAGAAGAAAAAGTACATGAGCAAACCTTTCTTTTTGATAAGATAAGACTTGGGTATGCTAGTAAGGTCAGCTCGCACTGAGCAATTCTCCCGCATATTTCTGGCTGCGGATGGATAGATCGGGGCCAAACTGGATTCTTCTGTAAGTGGTAATAATACTATTAGACGGGTTTAAGCTTACCTATCTTGACATTCGTAAAGTTTATCACGAAAAATAAGTTCTGGATTCGTGTATCCCTTTTCGAGAGTTCTGAAGAAGGAAAACTTGATTTTGTGGTCTCGCTGGATATCTTCTCCTTTATTTATGAACCAAGCCATCTTTGACATGATAATCAGATTAGATGCGTACAGCAGCAACAGTACAAGGGTCAAAAAACTCACTTTCTCCACACCAGTCGATCCATCTCGGCGGATAAACGTTGGCTGGCCCCAGTCTTTGGCTGAAGAGTACAGAGCGTCCATCGAAGTACCGTAGTGTTTGGTTGATGAGGTGCTCATCACGCTGGCCTGGCCAGGAATTTTGGAGAGCACAGCACCTCTATGTTGGAATCATTAGTTATCTGGATTCTACACATTCACACAGCGTGGAACTTACTTCACAATAGCAGCCCATGCGTCTTGTGGCTGAAGAACTTGAATATCTGGGAAACGGCTCTTGGCACGTAGCATGAGGTAACGACTGCTGCCGAAACCACCGACCAGCATGATTCCCTATCCGACGTTAGCTTCACCTTTTATATAGAGCAGCCTGACCTACTGAAACACCCGTTCCGGGGCGTTTGAGTTTTGATGCCTGCACTTGGAGCTCTATAAGCTTTAAAACATCTTCTATAAGGGGATTGAAAATCCGAGCAAGATCAGACCTACAACATCAAGGTTAGCAAGCATCTACTATCAATAGGCACGAGATGCTACTTACCCTGTCATCCTCCAAGTGTTAGACACCAGGCCGCTTTGCGGATCATCCTCAAGATCAGCCATGGGGAAGTTGACAAAATATTCTTCGTCAGGATCGCCTCTGAAGGCTTTTTTAACCTCCTGATCAAATTGCCTCTGGGCGATAGCCCAAGCCTTGCTTTTCTTTAAAGGGAACCACTGCTCATCGCCAATGAGGTTCTGCACGGCTTGAGCAAAGCGCTGATTCAGACCCATAGACCCAGCCATTCCTCCTATAGCAATGTGAGCCGCTGCTTATGAAGACTGACGTCGCAGGTGGAACTTACCTGTCCCTGGAACTATTTCTTTCACTTGCAGATTTGGTACGACCTGGTGCACCTCGTATGAGATAAGGTCGACTGTGCCGCCTCCAGCATCGCAAACTACAAACGCATCACCCTTTTTGATGGAGAAGTCTAGAGTCTTCACAGTATGCAATGCGGCAGCCTCGGGTTCTTTGATGAGCGTTACAGGGTGAATCCCAGCTCTTTTTGCAGCCTATTCAAAATCCATTACTATTTGTTATCACGGTTCATGGTCCGGAGAGGATTCTCGTCTTACCAATAGTGTAGCATTTTTGGCAGCATCGGACCAAACAGCCGGGACTTTGAAGAGTCAGAAAACACCTGCTTCATAAGAAGTGATTGCCACCACTTACCAGAAAGCACAAACTCTTTGGAGCATAGATCCATATATGCTTTGGGCACAGTCTTGGAAATTTCGTCCAAGGCATGCTTGTAGATTGCTCCCATAAAATCCGCAGCGATTTCCACAGGCTGCTTGGGAAGCATTCTTATATCTCTTTGAGCATTGGTGGAAGGTAGATATGTTGGTCTCTCCTGCTCTGGGTCAAGGAGGAGCTTGATACCGATAATGCCAGTATCGAGCTCTGCAACAGATGCTCCCCATTTAAAAAAACCGTGTGGTTGTTTGCCATAGGCAACAACGGTAGGAATTTTTGGTACGGATATCCCGTGATCTCCTATGAATCCAAGTGAAAATAAGTCAGAATTCGTACTTGATAGTGCCTTCTCTCAAGAGATTTTACCTGGCCAGTCCATGATTGCCGCTGGCTTCGTGTTGTCCTGATTTGCAAAACAAAATGCAACACCAGAGTAGGTGGTTCCGAAGTCCAAAGCTATTACCAGCTTTTCATCTGACTCTGACATCGTAGGGCGAGGCATCTGCTCATCTTTAAGCTTTCTCACCATTGTTGATGATATGAGGCATCAAATGAAGTCGTGGAGGTTGGCTTGCGTCCGAAGTGCGATGATTGTTGGGTGGTCCAGATAGGAGAGACTTTTGTACTTGTGGGTTGTTGATATCTTAGTAGGAAAATTGTAATGGACTGCACAAGAGAAAATTTTAGCGTTCTAGTCTTGTGTGAAGAAACACCTGGTTGGCACATGGAACAAACGGAACAGGTGCTGAACCGGGTCAGGTGATTGCAAACAGTTGGCAATGAATGTTAACATTGAGTAAGTTTTGGATCCATGCCCTTACTTGGTGACTGCCAACTGGCCCAGAAGTCAAGTGATAGTTTGAGATTTAAACGTAATCTGAGCACAATCTGAACGGCCTCTGACCTGATATCTTTCGGCTCCGCACTCTCGCCCTTTTCCCTCTCGTTTATGGGCCACCTGTCTAGCATTACTTTCCTTCCTCCAACACTACCTAGGTAGACTCTGCTCGACTCTTCCCACACATATTTTGACCAGCCACGGACTTCGTTCACAAGACAATGGCAGTCCACCATCCCGAAAAAGATCCCTCCGTCCCGGACACATTGGATGAGAGAGGGGACCAGAAATGTCTTTCTACTGATGAGGGCTTCAATAAACTTGAGAACAAAATAGATACATATTTTGACCAGATTTGTGGCTGGTTCAAGAAACAAGACGCTTCCCAGACAGTATGTGTCCACCAACCACGCTCTCCTACTTGATCAGCGAAATCAGCTAATGAAGCACACAGACTGTGGCTCGTTTGGCAAGCCAGAGAGAGATTTATGAAGCTCAACTTCTTAAACAGCAGGGGCATATGGGAAAATGTATTGACAAAAACAAGCTCCTGCGCAGCGAACTCCAGGAGCTGCAACAAATGTATAATGAGAGCCGGATTGAGGTCGATAAACTCAAGAAAGAGAAAAATGACCTCAGAAACGTCATACTTGGGCAGGCGGGAACTGAGAAGATCTCAGATGAAGAAATAAAGAGCAAGTTCACCAGCATCCGACAGAAAATCCAAGCAATCACCTATAGCAAAGCCTTTCGTCTGGGCCGGAGCATTAGCGTCCCTTCACAATGCCACCCTGAGGTGCATAAGTTTTGGGACTCTTGGAATACTCTCTCTACTAATGATCGTGCTTTTATCATGCGAGGAAAAATATTCAGACTGGTTGTTGACCATGTCCTTGGGCAGAAGCTCTTCGGTATTAGTCCAACTCATAGTCATGATCTTCAGAAAATTGAGTCTTCACTCAAATCCCTTGAGACGATTATGACTTGTTCGCAAGGTTGGTTTTCTAAAGTTTCAGAGTCTACGTACTGTGCTATAGCTGACATAATTCTTAGTACCAGCCAACGCCGTGGTGGATTGGAGACATGCCACCATGAAGGCAATTGAACAGACCAAAATCAGTCATGATGATTGTATCAGCGAAGTTGAGTCTATGATTTTGAGCTATTTTAATTGCCTCATCCCACGAGATATGGACTCCGCGACTCTTCAAAAGCTCCATCATGATGTTCATAATATGTGTGAAGAGGCGTACGAACTACGTTTTCTCATGCGCAAGTCAAAAGACGATTACACCTGTCAAGGGTATAGCGATGGGATCAATGTCCATGACTACGAATCCGCCTTGGAGGTTCACGGAGTGCTGAATGGGGGTGATGAATCCAGTCGAGTTGCATTTACTATTTGCGGAGCATTGATCAAAAGCTCTGGGAATGGTGATATGGAGCCTGTCGTGCTGGAGCGTGCACATGTTGTTGTCAAACATGTTTGAGCTGCAGTTCGACAGCATTTCTTTCCACCAGGACTCGCTGCTCCGGGATTTTGCAGATTGTTTTGTGCCTCGTTTGCTTTATTTTTCTTTTCTTTTCGCCATAATACCGGCCATTCGAGAATGCTTTGGGAGCGACAGTTACAGACTCTCAAGTTCTCAAGCCAGGCCTATCTCAGGACCTCGCCGTTTATAGCCAATAGTTGAAGCTTAGTCGTTTAGAATGGACCGGACACACTGTTATTTTGTAGCTATTCGAGTCAATATAGCAACTCGTTCATGATCAGAAACATGTTCCTATACATGGATTCAAAAGCTTGCTGGCCAGGAAGCCAAGGATTGTTACTCCAGTACATAGCTTTAAAGATGATGTCTCGCAACCCATTCAAGTGAAGCATACGCGACTCTCTAGCCTATTCTATCAGTGATTTGAAGAGCTTGTCGCTAATACGATGGCTTCCAGAACAGTGGCCTTGTTTTAAGACTCCAAAGAATGGGGAACACAAGGAGTCGTACTTGATTTTCAGTTGCACAGTCCATGGTAGAATATGTCTGCCCACCAAGAAGTACAAACTAGCATATTACAATGAAACGCGACAACCAGGTACCTGATCTGGTTAAGCTTTTAATCTCCCACTGTATCACTAAACTCCCCGATTGCCACATATGGTTTTCGAGTTTGCCTCTTAGACTCGGCAACTGACTGCTCCAGATACCATGCAAACCAACATTTTGAGGGCTTTCACCTCAGCAATAAATAACTTGACTTGCCAGTGTCTTCAAACAATTCCGCCAAAGCACATCACGGCTTCGAGGCTTCGAGACATACCCGCACCTCAAACTGAACCCGGTGTGCCAAACCTCAAGACGTATCTCACGTTCAACTCAACATCTCGATTCATTCCCACTCGCAACAAAGCAGTGGGCCTACCGGAGCTCTTCTCCGGCCACTGGGGAATCACCCGTTGCAATTTTCTGGAGTTACAACATGTCATTGACGTCAGCGGAGGCAAACTGTAGGCGATCATGGAAACGTCACAATTGCCATGTAATGAAAGGGAAAAAGGAAAAAACAAAACATATTTCGTCACATCTTCTAATAATCCACTCCACATATACGTTATATATAAATAAGAATTCGCTAAATGCGAAAAATCCAACTTGTTCAAATCACCTGTCTTGAAAGCATCATTCGAAACAACCATGTAAGTGGCCGCAAGATTCAGCACACACAACACCACACTGACGCATAGCCTGTCTAGACAAAAACACATCATAAACACATCCATAAGAATTCAAAATGCCCCAATCCAAGGCCGACAAGATTGCCGAGGTGCAAGCCAACCTCCCTCTTCCCGATCAGCCGCCCACGGCTTCAGACTGGCAGTCTGCGGATGCGAGGAATGTCAACGTTGGTGCTGGTCGGACAGAGGCGCATGTTGGAACAGACAAGGGTGCCGAGTCAGGATTGAGAGAGCCGGCAACAAAGGGAGAGGACATGGATATGAGTGGTGTTGGGAGAAAGGATGCGAAATGAAAATAGATTGGATGACGAGATGGGGCTGGGTGGAAGAGAATATCAAGGGTGCTAAACCAGGCCGTTGTAAATGAATCAAGGGCTGCAACTCTATGTGGAAATATGATGCGCAAAAAAAAGTGAAAATAAAAATGACGCAGAAAAGAGTAAGACGCTCTCAAATACATCAACTTAAGACTACAATAAGAGGTAAAAAGTATTTAACCAGAGAAGGTACCTGGTTATCACGCTCCATATGAGAATACTGCAGCATGTTACTAGTGTCAACTGGTATTTCTCAGCGGGCAAATATCTGCCAGACTGTAACTGGACCAACCCCAAATTGCCCAAGCATCAAAGCTTCACCTCAACAGCTCACAATCATTGCCTTCCAATTCCCAACCCCTGATTGGCCCCGCAGCCAAGCTCCGACCCATCCGCAAGCTTATCCCACCATCAAAACTCCATCCATTCTCATCTCGCGACTATCCCCAACGGCCAACGCCCTGCCTGCCTCCCCAAACAGGCCAGAAGAGGGGAAAAAAAGGAAAAACCGGAAAGATCACCAGCAATAAGTTTATGTTCCGTCGCCTCGTCACAACCATGACCGAGTCCGCCCCCAAACGCCTCAAGACCGGCCCCAAGATCGGCACCCACAACGGGCACTTCCACGCCGACGAAGCGCTGGCAGTGCACATGCTGCGCATGCTCCCAACCTACCACGACTCGCCGCTCATCCGCACGCGCGACCCAGACCTCCTCGCAGCCTGCCACACCGTCGTCGACGTCGGCGGCGAGTACGACGCCCAGCGCAACCGCTACGACCACCACCAGCGCGGCTTCACCACCACCTTCCCCGGCCGCCGCACCAAGCTCTCCAGCGCGGGCCTCGTCTTCAAGCACTTCGGCAAGGCCATCATCGCCCAGAAGCTCGGCGCCGGCGTGCCCCAGGACGCCCCCGAGGTCGACCTGCTGCACGACAAGCTGTACGAGAGCTTCGTCGAGGCCCTCGACGCCCACGACAACGGCATCAGCGTCTACGACCCGGCCGGCATCTCCGCCGCGGGGCTCGAGAAGCGCTACAGCGAGGGCGGCTTCACCCTGGGCGCCGTCGTCGGCCGCCTGAATCCCAACTGGAACGACGAGAGGCCCAGCGACCCCGACGAGGCGCAGAAGGCCGAGGACGCCAGGTTCTACAAGGCGAGCCTGCGCATCGGGGAGGAGTTTGAGCGCGACCTGGACTACTACGCCACGGCCTGGCTGCCGGCTCGCTCCGTCGTCCAGAAAGCCTTCGACAAGAGGTCCGAGTTCGATCCCGAGGGGAGAGTCCTCGTGTTCGAGGGGCAGAGCGTGCCGTGGAAGGACCACCTGTACACCTTGGAGGATGGCAAGCCCACCGTTCTGTACGTCTTGTACCCAGAGTCGACCGCGCCGGGCGCCAAGTGGAGGATCCAGTGTGTGCCCGAGTCAAAGGATAGTTTTGTGAGCCGTAAGCCCCTGCCCGAGGCTTGGAGAGGCTTCCGCGACCAGGAGCTGGACGGTATTTCAGGTATTGAGGGTTGTGTATTTGTCCACGCGGCCGGCTTCATTGGCGGCAACAAGACATTTGAGGGTGTCAAGAAGATGGCTGTCAAGGCTCTGGCGTAGAATTTCGCCTCGAAAAAAAAAAAAGAACACGCATCCTCGATCATGATACATGCACATGCAGCATTCGTAATTCGACCGACATCTGGTTCATAAACTCGTAATAACACATACATACTTGCGACCAGATAGAGCCCAAGTGCAAAAGTGAATGACTGCGCTGTGTGCCGACAACCCTAATCTCGACATCCGCCCAGACCGAGAAATACAGGTCATGCCTGATACCGGAGTTCGAGCACCCCCCC